>NC_021164.2:60541168-60554180 GCF_000331145.2 Cicer arietinum | reverse complement strand
CATGAATTCATTAGAAAAACACTTTATATACCTAACTACTAAGGAATAATAGTAAGATGAAATAGGGAGTATAATGTCATACAATATATTTGGCGACCAGAAGAAAACACAAAAAGCTAGCTCCGATTAATATAGTTTGCCAGTTCCACTGCAAGATATTAAACATTAGATCATCGATCAATTTTGAACTTACAAGCATACACACTAGTTAGCAAACTTTAATATTAGGCATTGACCTCTTCAGATTAGGACACCTGGTATTCTGATAATATTAGGTGTATTAATCTGAAGAGGAAGAAAGTAATTATAACTTGCATGTGCATATTGAGAGAGGGGATGAGAGTGCCTACTCCATGATGTGCTGATGAGAATACTGCGCGCAACACCGATATAATATCGGTTTTTGTTGTGAACATTTTAGTAGGGATGCCAAGGAAACCCTTTAGCTGTTGAAGTGCAATTGTGATGGCAGCACCGCCCATAAAACCAACAATAGCAGCATGGGATAGGAAATCAATCAAAAATCCTAACCTGTGATTTTTTGACAGAAAAAATAGAACCAATCAAACTATAATTGAGATCATCATGTTGTTTTAAGTTGTGTAACATTAGTTGCAATTAATAGTACATGATTATCTAATAGGACACAAACTTTAGTATTTAAATGAAAATTCATTCTAGAACATTGGTTGAAGGTGTCATATATATATATATACCTGAAAATCCCAAGTGTTGCTTGTGTAATCCCAGCAAAAAAAGTGGCTGTAAAGGCAAGTCGCTGATATTCTGCTGCATGTGTAACAGGATCAATCTCATTACTAAGCAAAGTCCCCAACAAGAGAGAAACCACTGCCACAGGTCCTATTGCAATATCGCGGGAACTACCCATGAATGCATAAATCAGTGGTGGAACAAAGCTGGAGTCTGTAAAAGGGTAGATCAAAATGTAACAAGATTTCAGTTCAACATCCAAAAAGCTAAAAAAGAAAAACATCTTGGGGTTGGAGATAAAAGTCTTACATAGTCCATACTGTGGAGCCAAATGTGCAAGCTTGGAGTATCCAATATCCTGTTTTTCAAGCGGAGTATTAGAACATCAAATATAGGTCAAGTAATTTGAATTATAATTGTGTTATTGCTATGCAATGAAATATAAGTAAAAAAATACATGTTATGATGTATCTGGTTCAATACTCTTATTTGGTCTTACACTAGATACGTTTACTTTTTTGTTTATATTTCATCTAGAGGGAGTGCTATTTTAGGTGCTCTTTACAATCTCAAAATCAGCATGATAAAGCAAACTTTACCTGAGGTATGCAAAGACTTGCAATAGTGAGACCAGCTATTAAATCTCCTCTAAATTTTTGAAGGTTGTAAGTTCTACCCCAATTAAGTATAGGGAATATGGCCTCAATACCGAGGACTAACTTTCGCGAATTCGTTTGGTCTTTGAAGGATCTTAGAGGATCATCAGCAAAGAATGTTTCTTTTACAGTGTATTGGAATTCCTTGAATAAGTTCTGTCTTGGAGGAATTGCAACTTTGTGTGCGTATGGTGCTTGATCATATGAAGGTAGCAAATTTCTCTCATCTGGCTTGTTTTTCTCCATATCTGTGTCAGTTGGAGAAACCATTGGAGACATCAACAGTGACCTTCACTCTGTTATTATACAGGGAAAAATCATAAGTATTGATGGCAATAAAGTCTAACTGTAACATTAAATCACATGAATGTGGTTCGTAATTGCATGCAAAGTCAACCAGGTAGCTTATAGCTCTAATAGACGGTTCATAAATGAATATTATATAGAATTTGAGATGTAGATTAATGATATAATAGAGGCCGCTTCTATTGTGGTCCACGATGGACTAGTAGTTAAAAATCACGTGAAACTCTAATGTCGTTCAATGACGTTTCTTAGAAGTAGAAATTCACAGTCCTCCTTATTTATTCGGTTGAGACAATGACTTGATTGGTTAATATAAGTTGAGTTTTGAAATACATATATTACTTTTCACTTATTTGTGTTGAACCAACACCAATAAAATCCCCATCTCAGACATGAGGACTTGGAGCACTGTGAGCTTCTACTTTTAAACGACGACGTCATTCATTGTAGAATTTTTGAACGATTTTCAGGTACCTGTCCACAGAAGACCATATAGGATTTGCCTAAGACAGATCCTACTTAGGGACACAATTCTGAAAAGTGCAACCAACCTTAACACAAGATTTGAACGGTCACTGGTTCAACTTAAAATGCCTTCTTGAGCAGGAAAGCAGTTATGAAGCTACTGGTTTATATAACTTCAATGACTTTATCTTTGAGTCAATGTTCTCAAGCTGAAACTGAAAACGTAACAAATTAATGTGTGAAAGGGATTATATACTTGTCACAGTCACAGCCATGCATTTCAATGCATAATTTTCAATCAAGACCAAACAATAACCATTGAATTTTCCAAGTCACACGGTCATCTAGAAATTTGGTAACTGCAATAACACAAGAAGAATACAAGAAAATAAATTCATAATATAAATCACTTGACAATCAACAATGTGATGCTTTGAATACCAAAAAGTCAATGAAGTTTGAAAAAGAGAGACAATGAAGTTTTAAATCTAGGCCAATCACAATCCTTCATTGGAAATTATTATTCTTGAGTAAGAAATTCAAAACCAACATGTAAGTTCCCTTGTCCAATCTCAAGACTAATTTGATGAAAAGATATGTCTAGGAGGAAGACAAAGATGTCTAATTCTGTTCATATTATGAGAAATTGATTGTGAATTATTTTCCTACGAATAGTGGAATAAATTGAGTGTCACGCATAAGCCCCACTATGTTATGAAAGCATAGGTACAAAATTCTCATTTGTCAGGTACCTTTCTAAATCACAAATGTATTTACACATGCCATTCTCAGAAAGAGTAGAAAAAAACAATTAGAAAAGAATCAAATCCTTAAACCTCAATAAAACTCAGACCAAAAAGTCACTCCAAATGAAAGAAAACAATAAAAATACATATTTGACTGAACAACAGGAACAACCGGTTTACTTTTGAGGATTCCATTAACTATAATTTATGGTATGTAAGGATACATATTTTTTAAACATGCGACATAATTAAATGTTTATAGTGTACTTCATTGCTTAGTGATGTGAAATAGTCTAGCGGAAAAATCCATATACACTAAATGTGAACAAAAAAGGGTAACTCAAGTTAAAATATGTGTTCACGTATATCAAATGTCTCTGCAGCTAACTGTTATTTGAAGTGTACTTTCAGACGAGATTGTGAAAATGAATTATTATTATTAATCCATCAAGCTATCTAATACAAATAAAATAATACTAATACAAATACATAAGTTATGATTAACATAGCACCAAAGCATGTACTTGTACTTTATATGATATGGATGCAAATGAAACAGTGAAGAACATGGACACATTCTTCAAATAGAAAAAAAAATCTAGACTTTTTCTGGCTCTTATGAGCCACTAATTAACGTGTATTCAAGATCATAAGTTTAGGGAATAAAGTATAAAATAGACTATAGACTCACCTATCAATCATAAACTTCTCATACAAGCCATTGATAGTGGAGAATTACAAATATATATAACGCCAAAAGTATTCTTCTTTTTTGTTTTTTTGCACGAATGTACTTTAAAACACTCCCCTGTCAGAATTCGTGTAAAAAGGACAAATTAAAACATAAACTGAGAAAGACCAACATCACACAGAGAAGTGGAAAAAAAAAACATAAAAATTTAAGTATACCCCAGAATTGAAATAAAAGAATGAATTAAAAGCTATGCTTTCCACTCTCCAAAATCAATGGTTCTCATGTGCCTTTATGTGAAAAGATTCGATATTTTTTTTTGCACTTTGAATGCGATGACAATAAATATAGAGAAAACAAGTGGTGGAATGCAAAATGGGGTAAGAGAAAATGGTCCAGGTTCGATGAATCCTTAACCGAGATTAGCAAAACTGTAGGTGAAATGATGATGTGATTGGTTGAATGAGGACGGGATTAAAGGTTTGTTAAGAATCGTAAAGGTCGGAAGGACAAGCCCTGTTTGGTTGCCGCGCGCGAAGATGTTTTCATAAACATCCGACAACAACAACCAACATCCGAAGCTGCAATATCCCAAAGTCAAATAATTAAATTCATTAATTACTCAAAATAGTAAATACTTTCTTCAAAAACCAAATGGAAAAACACTAAACACTAAACAAATTGACTGAAAAGATACAAATAAAAATAGTTTAATGTGTATCCTAAGCCGTTTTACATTGACGACTAACACAAATTCTTCATTGAATGATTATTTAATAATAAACAATTGTTAATATTCACTTTTAATTCAAAATGGGTTTGTTTTGATGGTACATGCTCTTTTTATCGTAATGGATCTCATATAAAAGCTAAAATGGTTCTTTTGATGTTTGAATATGTAAAGCAATGTTACTATAGTTCTCTATTAAAATTACAAAAAAACATTTATAAATATTGTTTTGTTTTTACTCATTTTGTTTATTGAATATGTGTTTAGTTAATATTTTTGGCAAATTCTAATAAGGACACGTCTAATGTGAATTAATATTTAAAAAATATTTAAAATTTCAAACGCCACAAATCTTTATTTTTATGAATAAATTAGTACTTAAATGATATTGATTCGATAAAAACTAACAAAACATGTATCTTGTATTAAATCATTATCGTTAAATTTTTTAATATCAATCCATAATAGACCACCATACAATTCACCATCAATTTTTATCTTTAAATTATATTTTTCGTTGATCAATTTAGTTTATAAAATTAACAACAACAAAAATATTGAAAATGTATTTTAAGATTCTAGAAATACAATACAACGGCTCACAAAGCACTATTTATTAAAAACATTATATTATAAGTTTAATTTAATTGATGTGCACCGACTAAAATCATTGTATATTGTCATTCAATAATTATTTATTTTATTATCATTTAATCACGTTATAAAAATATTTTTCAAAAACAATCATAAAAATTTAGTTTTAATTAGTTTTTAGTGTAAAATTAGTTTACAAAAATTAATTTACACTAATAATACATATAATATTTTCTTTTATATTATATTTCTCTCATTTTATAATGCATATCAATTTTTCTCATATCACGCATATTAAAAAATGATTATAAGTAAAAGAAAGAGAATAGTTATTATATCAAATTATTATTTTTAACTATTGATGTGTTTTTACCATCATAAATACAAAGCAAAATTAAAGTTTTAGAAATACTGATAAACATAGTAATAATTGAATTATACAATATAAAAAAGAATATAATTAAAGTTGTATTAAAAATTAAAAAAGATGATAATTTTGAGATAAATTTTTTTTAATTAAATGATACTTATTATGATACGATAGATTAATAATAATAATAATAATAATAAATATTTAATTTATATTCTTTGTTAGTGTAAAAAAAATTATATTGTTAATTAATTATAACTTTTAAATTATTAAAAATATTTAATTTTTATTATAATTATTTTTAAAATCATGTTAATATATAATTGTGATGTGTTAAAAAAACATTAAAAAAAAATATAATTAAAATTTTATTTGTGTAATTATTCAAATAATACATAGTTTAAAAAATAATCAGTATACTTTAAAATTTTAGTGTACCTATTCATCACTCTAGATGAGTAGTTATATCGAATAAGGGATAAAAGGACGGTGTATGATAATTAAACTTTAGTAATAGTAATAATATATAATTAGATGTTAACTTACGCATTGCTAGTGATATATTTTAATTTATTTAATTTAAGTGAATTTTTTAAAAAATTAATATGAAGTTTTATGTCTCAATTGTCAAATGATTATTCATATAATAGTTATATTAATAATATATATTCAATTTTATCAATATAGTTTATAAAAGAGTAGTACCTAACAATAAAAGACATATATAAATAGTCGAAATATATTTTAGAGGTAAGCAAGAGACATATGTAATCTCAATTCAGAAAAAGTTGAATAAACTTTTCATGTTATTAATTTCAATATTATATATTTTGAAAGATGTATACAATGTAGATGCGAAAATGTGAAGTTGATTAATGAAGACAAAAAAAATGTATTGAGTAGTAATGTGAAATTAATGTGAAAGAGGTTGGACAAACGTTATAAAATAATAATATGTGATTAATTTTTAAAAAATTGAATAGACATTATAAAATAATATTTAAATAAAAGATATAGTATAAAATAGTGAATGATATACAAAATTTGTGGAAAAATTATTTATAAATGACTAAAAAGACTTTCTATAAAGACGTAAGTTTTTTGAATACATATATGTATATATAGGAAATAATACGAGGTAAAAGTGGATTGTGTTTTAAATATATATAATTGATATTATTAAACAAAACGATATTCACGGGCACACTTGTAGTGCTAAGGAAGGGAGTGGCGGTGGAAATTGAAAAGTGAGAGAAGAGAAAGCATGTATAGTATTCTTCTTTTGTCTGTTTAAAAGTGGTTTGGTTGGGTCAATGGAATGCTGCTCTTTATTTGCTTTGATATTTTTGTGTTGTTTTTGCGGGCAACCCCACACGTGTATAACACTAAATTTACGACGATCTTTCAACTTTGCATCAACTCCACATTGCGTCCACGTTCACCTTCACGTTGTGCGATGCCTATTTTTGTCATCTCGATATTACTTTTTTTCTTTCGATATTGATTAAAAAATGATAGAAAAATGAAAACAAAACTCTCTTTTACTATACGTTTAATTTATCGCCCACCTACAAACTCTAGTTAGCTAAACAAGGGTGGTAGATACGGTATTGTTGCGGCCACTGACGTATAATCCAGGACTCTCTTAATAACTCCAAGTCCAAGGCCACATATTTGAGGATAAATTATTCAATCGGTTGATGTATTGAGTCATCGGTCCAACTATATATTGGAATACACGTTAAGCGTTGGGTTTCTGTGGTCAAAGGTATGACAAATTTTAATGGAAGTAAGAGGATAGAAGGTGAGAAAAGAAAAATCATATATCTTTGGTTTGGTTTAGATGAGGGTTTTTTTTTTACAATACCCTCTTTTTGAAAAAAAAACACCAAAATACCCCCATTTGAAAAAAATATACTAAAATGTCTTATTTTTTTTTTCTTTACTTACAAGTCGCCATTTGGAATGGCGACTTCCTTAAGGAAGTCCGAGTTTCAAATGGCGACTTCCTACTTGATTTTTAAAAAAAGAGGCATTTTAGTATATTTTTTTTCAAATGGGGGTATTTTGGTGTTTTTTTTTCAAAAAGAGGGTACTAAAAAAAAAAGACCCTTAGATGAGAGGAGAGAAGAGAAAATATTTTTATGGTGTTATGTTTAATTCAACAAGAGAGCAGAAATTTTAAATTATAAATACTTTTAAATTATTTTTTTCTACCTTTTAAATCTCCTAAAATGAAATAAGAGAATATCAATTTAAGAATGAGTTTCGTTCATTATTATTGAATGATATACATTGATTTTGAACCAACTATTGAACTGATACATTGAAGACTATTCTCTCCATCTTTAATTATAAGTACTCAGTTGAATAAAAATGTTCTTAAATATAAGTCTTCTTTCAAGTTACTAGATATATTTATTTTTTTTCTTCCAACATAACCTTAATTAATATTATTAATTTGTTTTAAAATATGAAAAGTCAATATGAATACATTTACGCAAAAGGATATTTGTATTCCAAATAAACACATTAACTATACTACTAACTCTCTTAATAAAAGTGAAAATGCAATAGCTGTTTATATTTAGGGCGGATAGAGTATTTACTAATTATATATTGAAGTCATTTTTATTACTTGTTCAATTTTTTTTTTAAACAAATGTGAAATCTTTTCTCCCCGTATATACAACTAAGTTAATAACTACAAATACATTAATATGGAAGGGATCTTATTCGTATCTGACTTAAAATGTATGAACCGGACTAAAAAACTATTTGACAAAAAAATAATTTAAAATCTATTCTAATTACTAATTATAAAATTTAAGTATGGACTCAAAAAAGAAACTTCATCACGTTTTAAACTCACCAAACCAAAGATTTATATGGACTTAAACAAACTATCTGAGTTTAGTATGAAAGATAAAATGAATTGTTAATAAAAAAAATTGACTTTTATAAAGGAATAATTGATATTATAATTTTTAGGAAGATTAATAAGTTTGATTTATTAATAATTTAAGTGTATGTTGATAATATTTTATTTAGTTTAACAAATGAAAAAATGTGTAAATTTTTTTTAAATCTCGTACAAAGTAATTTTTAAAGGAGTATGATGAAAGAATTAAATTTAAATTAATTTTTATTAGTTAAAAAAAATACATCAAAGACTTTCTTTAAAAAAATAATTGAAACTAAAATTATGGATCTATCTCCAAACTTTGATATAGAAGAACAAAAAAACTATTTCATAAAAAAAATATAAAAGAATAATTGATTTTTTTATTATATTTAACTACTATTAAACCATACATTGTATTTACAATTGACCTTTGTGCAAGATTTCAATCTTCATCTATAATAGTTAATTTTTTTTAGATATTAATTAGTACTATTGATCATGATTTTTGATATATCAAAAGTTCAACCAAAACCACAACCAAAACAAGTCCCAAAAACCACAACTCAACCACCAACCTATTATCTTTCTTTCTGATTTTATTTATACTTTATCTTATGGTCTCTCTCATAACATTCTTCTTCCCTCCTCACCACAACACACCAAAACATCAAAGTCCAAATTCACTCAAACTAACTGGGTCCCACCACTATCAGTGGTGAACCATTTTTCTAGAGGATGCACACATTGATGTTCCATAAAGTCCTTCAATTTCTACTTCTAATGTCCCTAATCCACCACAAACCATGAATGCATCTTCCTACATGAAAATTGTTCCTTTACCCATTTTTCGTGGTACTGCAAATGAATCTCCAATAGCTGTGTTAACTAATTCTTGCAATACTCATGCATTGTCATACTTTTTCCTTTCATTTCAGTTAGTGGTTCAATTAAAATTTTCCAGATTTGATTTTTGGTCTAGAAGAAGACAAGTTTAACTTGAAAGATGTTGGTATAATTTATCAAGTTTAGTTTCATGTTTAAGAAAGAGAAGATATGGGGTTGTTTGTGATAGTAAATTAACTTTTTTATTTTTTATGTTCAATAATTTATGGGTTTGAGGTTGAAAAATGATTAATATGGAGTGGAAGGATAAAGATTTGTTGGGTTCTTTAATTTTAGTTTAAGTGAAAAAAAGAATGTTTCAAATACAGATGACAATGTCTAGTCATCAAATTATGTCGACATGGAGATTCCATGGACTGAATATGATTGAATCTTAAGTTACAGAGTAAAATTTACAACAACAAAAAATTCAAATGACTAAAATTAAAATTTGTTTAAATATAAGAGACTAAAATCGTAATTTAAAAAAAAAAATCACATTCATTCAAGATCAAACATATTAAAATTAAACATAAGAAATTATATAAATAAAAATGATATAAAATGATTTTATTGGTATCAATAATCAATTAGCTAACTACCCTAAGCATCTTATAGTAAGAAGACCGTTTCAATTTTATTTAACAAAAATTAAAAATCTAAAAAATGCCAAACAAAAATTAAAGTAAACATAAATTGTTGTTTGAAAATGTTATGATTTTGTAAGAGAAAGTTCTTCTCACATATCAATTATAACTTGAGCTCCTTCTAAACATTTTCTGATCCATTTTTTCAAATAATTCAAATATTTGAATTGATTTAGTAATTGCTCAAAATCATTTCTTGTTATTTTTTTTCCTAGATTAAATCATTATTACTTATTTTTCAAAATAAATCAATCAAATCTCATTTATTCTACTCTAATTTTGGACTACGTTTAATATTCAAAAGTTGTGACAATTTTTCACTAAATATTTAAGAAATTTTATGAACTCTTATGTTTTAACTTCAATGTATATTTGAATTTACAACAATTACTATTACGCAAGCTCACTTTTATGTTCTTAAAAAGGAGATGAGAATATTTATAAGAGAATGATTGATTTATGATCTAAGTGCTCAACTTAATAATGAGCTAAAACTCATGGAAATACACTCTATAAAGATTGATCCACTTATATAATGTAGAGTTGAAATCTGTTTGATTGATTGAAGATAACTTAAATTATCTGCACTTAAAAAAATGAATTGTAATTCAAGTATATTCTCTTAGTTTCAAAGGTTTTGAACTTAGGAATGAAATAATATCCATTATTATTACGTAAAAACTATTATGAATGTGATATAATTAATGATCATGTTTAATATAACTTTGCAATATAATTGAGTAATTATAATGACATAACCTTATTAACAAGGCTGAGTCTAACACAAGAGACTAAATTATAACAATGTGACTAATCATAGTTGGAATTTTAATTAAAACAAGTATTCACTTCAAATTCTTCTATTGTGTACTCTTGTGCCAATACTATTGTTTGATCTTTGTACATGAAAAGTAACTGATCCTATATTTATTTAATAGATTTGGTATGTATTTGTATTCATGTTGTCTTTAGTAGAATTGGACATACAATGGCCATTGGCCACAACCACTTCAATGTTCTTAATAATTTTTTTTAATAAAAATATTCTATAAATATATTATATTTCTCGACTTAACTTTTAATTTAAGTATTTTGAATTTCGTATAGAGATATAACAGTTAAACTAGTGGTTTGATGAACTCAAAAAAAAAAAAAAAAAAAGATTTTGAAATCAATCAAATTGCTTTTTATTTTTTTTATGTTCGAGTTTAATTTGAATCGAATCATATAAACTTAATCTTTGTTGATTTGAGTATGATTTTTCTTCATTTAAAATAGACTGTCAATATCTAATTAACATCATTAGACTATATCAATAGTGATATTAAATATGTGTTGTATTTTAGGATTTTTTAATTATCTACATATTATTTTTCTCGTTATAGTTTAAAAAGTGTTTACGTAATTGTTTTAATAGTATAAAACATCTAGTATTTGAAAAATAAAATTTTATACTTTTAAAATAAGTATCTTAATTTTTATTGATGTCAACCTGATTGAACATAATCAAATCAACATGCTATTGATCAATATAAGTTTAATTTTGTGAGAAAAATGTAAAAAATCAACCAAACTGGTTTAGATTTTTCCTCTCCAAACATATGAACCAAATCAATATGTTATACCCGTAACTCTATCTCTCCTAAATATATATTCAACTTTTCAATCCAATTCGTCTTCTTTTTATAGTTGTGTTTGCAAAATGTTTACATCATAAATTTACAACCTAATTAAAATTCTAATATACAACAAAATATTATATTTAATTTATCAATTAAAATTTTAAAAATTCGACACCCTCAAATTATTTATTCAAGCTCCTCCACTACATGTTAGAAGAATTTCATCCAAGGTCTATTAGAAGTATTTAGTGCATGTTTGGTTCTATTTTTGGAGAAGTCTAAATTAATTTTGACATGTTTGAATGTTATTGAGTATGATTGATTTTGCCTCAAAAACCGATTCTAATTTGAAGCTTTTGAGTTCAAATGTGATTTTACATTGAAAATTATTTTTCAACTTATTTTTACATGAATATACCTAAACATAAATCACTATATATTCAAATCACTTTTAACTAAAATCAATTCATTCAAAAATATTTTTTGTTTCATAGAACCAAACACACATGTTGTTGTAGTTTCACCTTAGATGCATTTTTAGAGAATTAGTGCATGGTTGGTTTCAATTTTAGAGGCTAAAATCAATTATTAAGCTATAAAATTGACTTTGAAATGTTTGGACATTGTCGAGCAGAATTGATTTTAAATTGAAATTAGAATTTGTAGCTTTTGAGTTAAAATGTAATTTTTAAATTGAAATATTGAAATTTATTGTTGAACTCATTTTTATCTAAAAATATTCAAACATAAATGAATCGTTCATTGTAGAACGAATAGGTTAATTCACTTTTACTTATATTTCATTCTTCTCATAATAATTGTCGTATTTGCAATAAAAAATAATTTGAAAATAATTGTCGTTTTAGGTTTATGCAATTTTAATTTCTTTTTACCAATTCAATTATCTAATTAATACTATATGCATCATTATCAATCTATTATTCTTCTATTTTGTATTTTTGATAATTTATTATTTTTTCTCTTTTATTTATATTTTATTTAATAAATATAAAATAATCAAACACAACAAATTTGAGATAAAGGAATAAATGTTTGATTGAGTATAGTCAACATACCACGACGAATTTGGTAGTACCCAAATAATAAAGCCCCGATAGATTGAACTTCAAAAACATCATGTCCAAGACGACAAGAACTATACCACGACTATGACAATGACAAGAACAATACCATCTTTGGGGTCTTGGGTCTTGATTTATGGCCTAACTCATAGTGATATTTGAAGATAACTTAATTTGACTATCGCATAGAGATGTCTTTGTCAAACTATTCTCCATATGATAGAGAGTTTATTTTTGCAAACAAGGGTGAGGATATATTTTTTGATAAGTAAATGTAAAATGAAGTACAGGGTACTCTAAATCGTTACATCGAGAATATATACAAGTCCCCGGAAACGTGATTACTTGAATTGAAATTGACTTCCACTAAAATCGTAATCATTTATAAAGCAGGGCATCTTTGAATTTTATTGTATAACTGTCATACTTACATTACATCCATGTAAATTCCAAATATGTATAATTGGATTTATTGCAAACCACATGAGCATCCTACTTACATTCTTATAGAAGTAAAACAAAGAAAATTTCACATTTTTTTAATTCGGATTCCATGTAGTCGGTTGTCTGTGGGTTTTTTTTTTTTTTATAAATAATTTTATTTT
>NC_021164.2:60538386-60540914 GCF_000331145.2 Cicer arietinum | reverse complement strand
CTTTTTTTTTTTAAAAAAAAACCCTATTCCTATCTTCTTTTGAAAAAATTTTCCTAAAATTAATTTTTTTTTTTTAAATTATAAGTCGCCATTTGAAATGGCGACTTCCTTAAGAAAGCTCGCGTTTCAAATGGCGACTTCCTGAAGGAATTTTTAAAACACAAAAAAAATTCAAATTTTTTTTCAAATAACAAAAATAATATATGTATAATTAATATAATTCATAAAAATATATAAACACAAATTTTAAATTACATAGATTGACTGGAGTTGTCTATAACATTTGAATAATGTTTTCGAGTATGACCAGTTAACCGACATAATCCTCATTTTCTTGACACATTTTCTTTAACGTCCATTTCAGCTATAATACAGGTACTCTTTGGACGACCTTTTCTAATTCTCCGCATTTCGGAATTGTGATACAATGTTTCACCTTCATATGCGGACCAATATTTTTCATTGGGTATAGGTGGAAACTCTTCTTTGTAGATGTTAAATACATTAACAACCCTGTACACGTCAGATAGAATCACTAAATAGTTTTGACGAGCGTAAGAACATGCAGCTATGACATGTGGACAAGGAACGTGTATAGCCTGAAATTTTCCTCAATCACACCATTTTCTTTGAATGTTGACTTTAAAATGACCAATTGGTAGCACCTCTCTTGGGTTTACTGTTTCATGCACCATGAAAAATAACAATTTCGGTCGAATTGCATGACTTAGTGAGTAGTAGATTTACCAACTTCATATTTAATCTTGTCCATGAAATCGTCTGTGTATACTCGATTAGAAGCTAATGTTTCTGATGTTATTGTCCCCTTTTTGCATATAAAACTCTCAATCTATAGTATGTTGATTGTACCAAAGCGGTGATTGAGAGATTGCGTTGTTGGGTGAGCTCACTCCCCAAGTGAAACCCACCAATTTTACTAGTATTATTATTATTATTGAAAAAAAAAGAAAAAAAAAATTTTAATGGGCTTGGCCCACTTGAAGGTAATAAAAGGGATTTATAAATCCCTAAGAAGATACACAGAAAGACAACGGAAGAAGAACGATTGCCAGAGAAGAAAAATAAGGGTTTGGTTCCAGTGGTGGTAACAGTAGCAAACTTGCTCCATTTGATCTACAAATTTAGTATGTTATTCCTAAGACTGAGTTTGTTATTTTAATATATAATTTGAGTTGTTTTATCTTCTCTGAGAGTTACTTTGGCATACCCACTTTTAGTGGAAGGTTGTTATAAGGTTGTTATAGAGTTGTTATTGTGGATTGATATTCCCTATTGTTATTAGGAAGATTCTTGGTGTACCCATTAATTATTATAGTGGAAGTTTTACTGGACTAGGTCCGTGGTTTTTATTCTCTCAATTTGAGGGAAGTTTTCCACGTTAAAAATTGCGTTTGTCTCATATTTAATTTTCTGCCAATTATTATTGCTCTTGGAATTGTATTTTCTGTTTGGCCATTTATCTGCACAGGTGGGGGAAAAATATTCTGCATTATTGAGATAATTATCGCTAATTATCTCTGGTTTTTCCCAACAAAGTGGTATCTAGAGCCCGGTTATTTGATTTGTGCATTTAAATGGAGGAGGAAAATAAATGTCCCAATATGATTAAATTCAACTCTTCTAATTATACACTTTGGAAGACTCTCATGGAAGACATGTTATACAGTAAAGATTTGTATGATCCTATTGAGGGTGACACTGCTAAACCCGCAGATAAATCTGACGCTGACTGGAAGAAGATAAATAGAAAGGCAGTGGCGTTGACCAGACAGTGGTTTGATCTTATTGTGTATCCACATGTTGAAACTGAAATAGATGCTAACAAGATGTGGGAAAAATTAAAAGAGTTGTATGAACGAAAGAATGTGCAAAATAAAGCATTCTTGATTCGGAAGCTGGTGAATATGAAATACAAAGATGGAGATTCAATGGCAGAGCATATGAGTATTTTTCAGAATACAGTGAATCAGTTGACAACTGCAGAAATTAAATTAGATGATGAGTTGCAAGCGTTGTTATTGTTGAGTTCCTTGCCTGATAATTGGGAAGTCCTTGTTGTGACGTTGACCAATTCAGCTCCAAGTGGAAAGTTGAAAATGTCAACAGTTAAAGAGAGCATGTTGAATGAAGAAGCTCGAAGAAAGGAACATGGGTTGATTGGTTCTTCCTCAAAGTCGGAAGCACTAGTTACAGAGTCACGAGGGAGAAGTCAATCTAGAAACTTTCATAGATGCGACAACTCTGAAAGTCGTAGCAAGTCAAGAAGCAAGTCGAGGACTAGAAAAAAAGTGATATGCTATCATTGTGGCAAAGCGGGTCACATAAAAAGAAGTTGCAGGTTCGTTAAGAGAGATCAATCAAGAAGAAAAACGATAAAGATACAACAGTAGTTGTATCTGTTAATAATGTCTACATTGTTTGTGATGATAATTCCATAAACCTTGCATGTCAGGATTCAACTTGGATTATTGATTCGGGTGCCTCATATCATGTTACTCCTAGACGTG
>NC_021164.2:60537951-60538352 GCF_000331145.2 Cicer arietinum | reverse complement strand
TGGCATGGTAAAAATAGGAGATGAAGGAGTATGTAAAATTATCGGTATGGGAGATGTTTTGGTTGAAACTAGGATTGGTTGCAAGCTTCAATTGAAGAATGTTAGACACGTTCCTGATATTCGTCTCAATTTGATTTCGGTGAAAGCCTTGGATATTGATGGTTATCACACTTTCTTTGGTGGTGGTGGTATATGTAAAATCATTAAAGGGTCTCTAGTGGTTGCAAAGGAGAAAAGTTCCATTTCTCTCTATAGGATGCCTACGAAGCTATGCAAGGAAGAAGTGAATGCAATTGAAGATGCATCTTCTGATTTATGGCATATGCGCCTTGGTCACTTGAGTGAGAAAGGACTCAACATACTTGCGAAGAAAAACTTTCTTCCTGTGAAAGGTACGTCTC
>NC_021164.2:60497755-60536911 GCF_000331145.2 Cicer arietinum | reverse complement strand
ATCAGAAGTCGAGATGTGATATTTCTTGAAGACCAGACTATTGAAGATTTTGATAAAGCTGAAAAACATAAACCAAATTCCAGAAGTTACATTGAAAATGTTGCGCCTAAGCCCCCTGCAGAAACCTTTGTTGATGGGGGAGATATACAGGTAGATAATGAGAATGTAACTGATGATCATGTGCCTCACCATGATGAGCATGTTCCAGTTGAGCCACCAGCCGAGTTTGAGTTGAGAAGATCTACTAGAGAACGTCAACCTTCTCAAAGATATCCTCCACATGAGTATGTGATGATCACTGATAGTGGAGAGCCAGAGTATTATCAAGAAGCTATTACAAATGTTGATAAAGAAAAGTGGTTAAAGGCCATGCAAGAAGAGATGAATTCCTTGCATGAGAATCACACATTTGATTTGGTAAAGTTGCCTAATGGTAGAAAAGCACTCAAGAACAAATGGGTATACAAGATAAAGACAAAAGAGAATAGTTCTCAACCAAGATATAAAGCAAGATTGGTTGTGAAAGGTTTTAATCAGAGAAAAGGTATTGACTTTGATGAAATTTTTTCACCTGTGGTGAAGATGTCCTCTATCCGAGTTGTGCTTGGGTTAGCAGCTAGTTTGAACCTAGAAGTTGAACAACTTGATGTGAAAACTGCATTCCTTCATGGTGATTTGGAGGAAGAGATCTATATGGAGCAACCAGAGGGTTTCGAAGTCAAAGGTAAAGAGCATCTTGTGTGCAAATTAAAGAAAAGTTTGTATGGGCTCAAGCAAGCACCTCGACAATGGTACAAGAAATTTGATTCTTTCATGGAGAAACATGGGTATAGTAAAACTACTTCTGACCATTGTGTGTTTGTCAAGAAATTCTCTGATGGTGATTATATTATTCTCTTGTTATATGTGGATGACATGTTGATTGTTGGTCATGACACTAAGAAGATTCAATCTTTAAAGAAAGATTTGAACAAGTCTTTTGCAATGAAAGACTTAGGTCCTGCAAAGCAAATTCTGGGTATGAGAATTACTCGTGACAGGAAGAATAATAAATTGTGGTTGTCTCAACACAATTATATTGAGAAGGTGTTAGAGAGGTTTAACATGAGCAATTGCAAACCTGTTAGTACTCCACTTGCTACTCATTTTAAATTGAATTCTGATAAATGTCCTACAAGTGAGAAAGACAAAGAAGAGATGAAGAAGGTTCCTTATGCATCCGCAGTTGGTAGTTTGATGTATGCTATGGTATGCACAAGGCCAGATATTGCTCATGCAGTTGGAGTTGTTAGTCAATTTCTCTCTAATCATGGTAAATATCATTAGCAAGCAATGAAGTGGATTCTCCGATACCTCATAGGCACTTCCAAAGTGTGTTTATGTCATGGAGGTGGTGAACCTGTGTCAGATGGCTACACAGATGCAAATATGGCTGGTGATCTTGATTCTAGAAAATCTACTTCTGGTTATATGATGACTTTTGCAGGGGGAGCTGTGTCTTGGCAATGAAGACTACAAAAGTGTGTTGCTTTATCTACTACTGAAGCTGAGTACATTGCAGCAACTGAAGCTTCCAAAGAACTCTTGTGGATGAAGAAATTCCTACATGAGTTAGGCCTCAAGCAAGACAAGTTTGTGTTATTCTATGAAAGTCAGAGTGCAATCCATCTCAGCAAGAATCCGACTTTTCATGCAAAGTCGAAGCATATTGAAGTGCGATATCATTGGATACGAGATGCACTGGAAATGAAGTCATTTTTAATTGAGAAGATTCATACTGATGAGAATGGTTCAGATATGATGACGAAGACATTGCTTGTGTCGAAGATGATATGTTGCAGATAGAAAGCTGGCATGGTTGAGCAGTACCTTCCCACTTGAGTCGTGAGAGGGAGATTTGTTGGGTGGGCTCACTCCCCAAGTGGAACCCATCAATTTTACTAGTATTATTATTATTATTGAAAAAAAAAGAAAAAAAAAAGGATTTTAATGGGCTTGGCCCACTTGAAGGTAATAAAAGGGATTTATAAATCCCTAAGAAGATACACAAAAAGACAACGGAAGAAGAACGGTTGCCAGAGAAGAAAAATAAGGGTTTGGTTCCAATGGTGGTAAAGTAGCAAACTTGCTCCGTTTGATCTACAAATTTAGTATGTTATTCCTACCACTGAGTTTGTTATTTTAATATATAATTTGAGTTGTTTTATCTTCTCTGAGAGTTACTTTGGCATATAGGGTTGTTATTGTTGATTGATATTCCCTATTGTTATTAGGAAGATTCTTGGTGTACCCATTAATTATTATAGTGGAAGTTTTATTGGACTAGGTCCCGTGGTTTTTATTCTCTCAATTTGAGGGAAGTTTTCCACGTTAAAAATTGCGTTTGCCTCATATTTAATTTTCTGCCAATTATTATTGCTCTTGGAATTGTATTTTCTGTTTGGCCATTTATCTGCACAGGTGGGGGAAAGATATTCCGCATTATTGAGATAATTATCGCTAATTATCTATGGTTTTTCCCAACATGCGTGTACCCTTGAACACTACATTGATTGACTCGAAAATGTTTGTTGTCATGTGTCCCCATCGCCGATCTTGAGAATAAGTCATAATATATTGTTTTGGGGGATATTATTGTTCCATCTTAAAGCCTTTGAATTTGCCATCTTGATTTTATTGCGGTAATATTTGAATGATGGCTCATTTAACACATATCCTGTTATAAATGATGTAAAAATTATCAAATATTATAAAGTGATAAGTGGAAAATATACTAAGAAGAATTAGATCATTACCCATACAAACAAGTTTTCTTTGAAGTTTTTTGTCCTTGAACTCTCTTTTGAACTTTTGTGCAATGTGTTGGATGCAGAACACATGTGTTGACGGATGATCATGCCAACCATTATTTGGATATTATAAACACTTTTAATGAATTTGTGTTTATATGAAATCAAACAAACGTCGACTTAAGGTGTTACATACCTTCTTAAATTTTTTTTTAAAAAAAAACTCCAAGCACCCATTGTTTCACATTTCACAATTGCATAAGCAATGGAAATTTTATTTTTGTTTCCATGTTGTGTATAAGCAATATGGAATGCATCTACATATTTGATTTGTTTTTAAATAATAGAAATGCATCAAATCGATACAATGAAACTATAATTTTGACTACCTCAAGAAATTCCACATTCCCTGATAAACACGAAAAAGTATCATAAGATAGATTTGCATAAACAAGTTGACTATAGTTGGGCATTATTCTACGAAAATGAGAATAAAGAGTGGAATGAACGAGAGAATCATATTATTCATGGTCAACATCTAAATGTTGAATTTAAACCAAGTTATGAATTCATGGTTTGGTTTTGCAAAAGTTATAAACGATTTATTTATGTAGAAAACCAATTGGTTGATTCTTGTGTCAATCCACCCCAACCTCCAATACAATATAGCCAACATTTTTTTTCAGGAATCAATGTCCAACACAACACAACACAACACAACAAAATCAATATTATATACCAACACCGCCTGACACTCAACCGCCTCCTCATACTTTTACCCACACACCACATCCTCATACTTTTACCCACACACCACATCAATCTTACGGGTTCACTCTAGGGAAACCATTTAATTTTGACAGCCAAGAAGACAATAGTCTACAATCCTTTGCATCAAGAGGAATTGTCATATAACACATTCAACACTCGTTATAATACACCTGAGTCCGCTACCCAGTTATTGAATAATATGTGTCAACAAAGCTTTCAGAAGAAGAAGAAGATGCCACATTCGACATTAATTTTATCGTAATTAAAATTCTATGGTTTAAATTTTACCCTAATTATATATATATATATATATACACATATTGTTATTTGAAAAAAAATTGATTTTTTTTTTAAATTTCTTCATGAAGTCACCATTTGAAATGTGGACTTCCTTAAAGAAGCCGTCATTCCAAATGACGACTTGTAACTTAAATAAATAAATAAAAAGAAGAGGGTATTTTAGTTAATAGTTTTCGAAAGAGAGTATTTGGATAAATAAATTTGAAAATATGGTTATTCAAAAAAAAAAAAACCCTTAATCGAATTACATCAGAAGTTTTAAATGCAAGATTGTATATATCTCAATTTTAATTTTTGTTGTTGTTGCTAATTTTAATGTTATTTGTAAATGTTGATAGTAAATAATTAATTTTTAGTTGATCGAACTCTTAATCTCACACTATTAGACTTCACATTTGGCGGCAAGTTGATTTTGATTTATACATATTTTCAATTGTCCAGTTGAAAATGGGAGAATAATTAACTTTAAGCATTAATTTGATATAAGTAGCGACAATATATCGATTTCAACTTCCCTTCAAGTTTAACCAAACCGTTATATGGATGGAGCTTTCAATGAATTCGATGACATGCTATGAAGGGGATCAGAATTTATACACATTTGGAAGGGTTGCTTTGCTGATATATGTATATATAAATATGCTCGGATCGGAATAATTGTTAGTGGGTCGGTTTAAAAAGTGAGTTATTTAAGGCTGTGGTGCTCATATGCGTCTTTTTCATGAAATTTAACCAGAACAACTATAACACCAGGGCTTGGAGGGGACCATGGCATATGCTTCGCTGCATCATTTATCACACCTCCAATTTTTATGGAGATGGTAGAAATTATAATCCCGGCGATTTTGAAACTTTAACAATAATCTGTGAGACTCTTTAAAATTATAAATTCACAACTCTTTCTATCTTTATGTTTAAGATAATCACATAATTTGTTTTTGTTTTTGAAGGACAAATATTTATTTTTGTTTTTTTTGTTTGTTTTATTGAACGTTCATCGATCATGTCACTTTATCAACTATAAGAATGATGAGAATCATAAACTTTTACTTTCTTAAAACAATGTCCAATGTAAGTAGAGTTTAAAATAAAATTGAAATAGGATCTATCTTCCATGGACTATTTATCAAATTGATTTACCTTAAAATTTTCCATAAATCACAATTTTACCTTAGTGTAAATGTAAGTAGTTTTAAAATAATGAGATACAATTTTTGGACATGTTTAGTTTGTTAATTATACCACTTAGATATAATAATTAATTAGTAAGAAGAGTTAGTTATACTAATTAATTATTACTCATTGGTTTATATTCATTAATCTGTTAAAACAATATTGGGATCTGCAACAAGAATTAACCAACAAAAATATAAAACAAACAATTGCAGAGAAAAAACGAAAACGGAGAACGTTCTTGGTTTTCTACTGAAAACAGAGAACATTCTTGAACATAACTGAAAATCAGAAAACAGAGATGATTTATCGTTCTCATTTTTCTGCAGTTTTGAAAATCAGTTAATCAATGTAAACGAAAATTAAATATAGGAGAATAATAACACTCAAATTTACGTGTTCAGCCTCAGTTGATGAGACCTACGTCACGGGCAAGTAAGCAAGATAATTCACTATGAATCTTTGAAATTTACAAGATTAAAGCCTCTTCAAGATTGTTCACCTACCTAGTCTTCACTATTTTTCTTTTTTCCGCACAATCTCTCTTTTTTCTCCCTTAATCTTCTTTATGATTTTCTATGAATTACGAATTGTTTGTCCCTTTATTTCTCACAGCCATCATTGCTACAACAAAATACAAGCTGCTACAATATTACAACTTTATTTATAGTATACAAAAGCAAACAAATTTTACGAACTATAACTATCTTGTTATAACTAACTTGACCAAATGTAGTTATAACAACTACTAAAGCTTAATCAACTTTAGTTAAATGATTTGATGCACATATTCACATAATCATTTAGTTAATTAATTAACTATTGTACTTAACTTGTATAACTTACTAATATGTCTAATAGTGAGAATAAGAATTTATTGGTAAAACAAATAAAAGAAATTTATATCATTGGAGTTGGCTTAGTGAAGCAATTTAACCCTAAAGATTTCAAGGGAATGTGGCCTTGGTAATCTAGAGTTTGACTGTGATGTAAATAAAATTTGACAAAAAAAGTAATTATTGCACTTATAATTTGAATTCGATTCTCCCAGACAATTCATCCTTAAGTAAAGTTCATAAATTACTTAAACAAAATCAGTTAACTCCGATATACATATAAACCTCCATAATTCTCTTGAGATGTGATAAAGATATTCTTTTTTTATAATCTTTGGTTTGGATTTAAGCATAATTTTCTAACTCTAAAATGTCATTAAAAAAAAATTGAAGAAGGTAGTCTTTTTTTCTCTAAAAATATTGAAGGTGTATATCGGTCCTTGATTCCTTGTTTTCTCTTGAAAGGCAAAATAAATTAACAATAATGTATATCTCTTATTTCCTTATATCCATTTAATATATCATTTTATTTTTATATTCCTCTTTTTATTATATTACTTTCTTTATTATTTTATCTTTCAATATATATATATAGTGTACACTAAACACTTTTCAAAATAAATTGTATTAGTAAGACATCTTGTCTTTTTTGTCATTAGTGAGATATCTATCTTCATGTAATCTAGAATGGATCCAGATTACATATTATCAAAAGAGTAGTGTGATATGTGTACATTCATATATAAATTACATCAAATATTTGATACGGCATAATCGGTGTGGTGGTTGATGGTAAAAAAGCAAATATAAAATAATAATTAAAATTATTTTTATATATAAAATATTTTATTAAGATGTCAAATGAGTGTACATAAAAAATGCTTGTGTACACCAAAATTATTCATGTCAAAACTGCATTGCGGTCAAAGTACCTAGAACTGTAAGATTTCATGGTTCATTAATTTCAAGCAGATTTCAATATTATTATTATTTATTAAATCTAAAACTATGTACAAGTTTGAAATCTAACATTCCGATTTTAATCGGAGGAGTTTGGATATTGCATATATCTTTCACTGGATGCAATCTGATGCATTGTCATGTCATGGCTTGCATAATGAACATGTAATATGCATGAATCCCATGTACACAGTAGGCGTCAATTATTTTTTTCAAATCTATTTTAAGTTTTTATATAGTATTATACTTGACAATAATTATTATTATTTTGAATGGCTATACTTGACAATAATGATAAGCTTAATGCAATTATTAAGTTCATCTAATTAATAATAGTGATAAGGTATTAATTTAATACTTTCCATGAAAAACTTTTTACTTAATATTAAGCAAGGTATTATCAAATATCAACCACACACCAAAAAAAAAAATTTATCAACCACACACGCACAGTCACGGGCTTTTCTGAAACCACATATAATTGATTATTTTCCTTCCACTAACTGCAAAATGATGAAATGGTGGGATTCTCATCAGTCATCACACTTCACTTCACACAATATATTCAAAGGTGATAATATATTTTGTAAAAAATTAAAGTGTGATGATATACAATTTGTGAGATCTTATAAAATCTTATGTGACTTAAGAGTTTATTGAAATCTCTACCTTTTAAGTTTTATAGCAAGTCTAACATAATACAATTTATTTATATTTTTTTAAAATTTGTTTTATTTGTAAACATATTTTTAAAATTTATTATTTATATTAATATTAGTTAAATGCAATATATTCATAAATATATATACACTTAATTTTTTATTTACTAAATAAATGACTTTCATTCGTTCAAATCGGTAAAAATTATATAGATCAACAATATAATTCAAAATCACTAAAAACAAAAAGGATGAATATGTAAACAAATTCACAAGATCTATGTTAATAACATAAAACGATAAAATATCTATAAATGTGACAAAACTTACAAATATAATAAATTTGATGTGTTTGAAATAGCTATGGCTCTAGAGGTGTAACATTGAAGACAACAAAATCATTAATTGAATTTGCACTAAATTAAAATTAGTCTGTTAGTCTGAAATCAAACCAACCTTGCAACAAAATGAGAAACTAAAACAACATTGCAATAAGACGGAAAACCAAAACAACACGCAATAAGACATATAATCAAAACAACGAAATAAAAAGCAAACTCAATAAGTGTGAAAATCACTTATTTGAATAAAAGAAAATAAAAAAAATATGATTTCAAATAATGATTTCAAATTAAAAATTGACCCTACATCACCTATTTTAAATATATATAAAAAAATTGAACAAAAGAAGAAAGTCTACACTAATGTTTCAATATATATTGATAGTTGATTGCTTTTTATATATAATAATGCTTATATTTAAAAAATTATAAAAGAAAATCACGAAAGAATATACTTATTTAAATACAGTGATTAATAATATGAATGATTTAGAACTAGCATATGTTTGAATCTCTTAATTATATTTGATTAGAGATTTAGTAGATAATCCATTTATATGCAAAAACATATCTTAAGAAGTTTAAACCTCTTAAATCAATCTCAATTCCTTTCGAGAACTAACCTTTGCGCCATAGGATCCATTAGTTTATAAAATAAAAAAGTTGATTTGATAAAAGGAATTAGATTAATGTTTGACTAAATGCCTCAACCAATACAACACAATAATTATATAATTAGTAATTTATTTTAATATAAAATTATCCTATTCAAACAACATTAATAATTTGGTCTAAATTCTAACATTATATAGAGTAGAATTTTAAAAACAATTTTTTTTATTTTAAATTTGTTAAATAGTTGATTATGTTTAATAATACTGAATCCTATATGTATAAAACCTTTCATACCAAATACTACTAAGTTTTAAATATACAGGCTGAAATTAAATTTTTTTAATATAAAAATACATACTACTAGTTAAATAAGTATAATATTAAATTAATAATAATCTCTAAACAATGTAAAAGTGTTATTATAAACCTAGTAAAAATAGTAAAATGACAATGCTTAAAATAAAGTATAATTTAATGTAAAATATTTTACACTATTAATACATCACAACCACTCATGTCTAATTGCCTATTACTTTTAAAATGGTTATCATATAAATAAATTTTTTTTTTTACTTTGATAAATATATAAATTAAATTCTTTAAAATATAATAGCAGATGTTTGAAAATGGAAAAAGCAATAATTGGTAAGCATAAATAGAGGGGGATTTATTCTCATCTTCATATGCTTCATACATTCCCAACTTTAGAGATTTCTCAATCTAAGCAGTGCCAGAAGACACAAAGTATCCTTTGAGTTACAACCTTCAAAGAATAAGCATTGTGCAGCCCCTTTCAAGCAATTATCCAAATGAATTTTACCAATACCAAAATTAGTCATGTAAAATTTTCCACTGAAATTGACATGAATGTACATTATTCTTAAGTTCTACTTCAAAAGAGTTCATCCAAACACTTCAACAACAATAACAACAAAAATAAAAAACATGAATTCATTACCTTCTGATGCTTTCAACATGAGAGTCACAGAGGAAGATACTAATCAAACAGAGAGGTCTCAATGGATTCTGAATTCTCCAAATCCACCACCTCTATGGAAAAAGCTAATTAGTCCACTAAAAAATAAGAAGCACTTTTTTTCATCCAAAAACAGAACTTGCAATGAACATGCTTTTTCTTTCATTGGAAATTTATTTCCAATACTTAGCTTGTTCAAAAATTATGATGCTTTCAAGTTTAAAGATGATTTTCTAGCAGGTTTAACTCTTGCTAGCCTTAGCATACCACAGGTATATATTCACAAACATTACTTTTATATATTTTCATAAAAATGTCTTTTTCCTTCATTTTTTTTTTAATTTTTTTTTATCTAATGTTGCAGAGTATAGGATATGCTAATTTAGCAAGACTTGATCCTCAATATGGCTTATGTAGGTATCTAACTTCAGTTTTATATAATACTATAATATACTAATGCATCAAACTATAAAGTATATAGTAATGAGCATTTTTTAATATAATTTTTTTCTTTGAAGTTTTTTAATTGGTGTTCACATTTTATTGTATTCAGATACTAGTGTGGTTCCTCCTCTTATCTATGCTGTGATGGGAAGTTCAAGAGAAATTGCAATTGGACCAGTAGCAGTTGTGTCACTGCTACTATCCTCTCTATGTCAGAAAGTGGTTGATCCAGTTGCACATCATGATGACTACAGAAATTTTGTTTTTACTGTAACATTATTTGCTGGAATCTTTCAAGTTGCATTTGGAGTTTTCAGGTGAGTAGAAATCTATTGGAAAACAGTTGTAAAATAGTTGTTAGTTTTACTGATTAATTTTCTCATGAAATGTGATGCAGGTTGGGGTTTCTTGTGGATTTCCTTTCACATGCTGCACTTGTAGGATTCATGGCAGGTGCAGCTATCATAATTGGTCTTCAACAGCTTAAGGGGTTGCTTGGGATTAGTAACTTTACCAAAAAATCTGATGTTGTTTCTGTTGTGGAATCTGTTTATAAGTCACTTCATCACCAAATTCCATCTGGAGAAGTAAGTACCCTTTTCATGTCTTGAAGAGAAATATTATCAATAATTTTAAAATCATATAGGAGATTAAACTAGTGAAATCTCTAGATCATAGTTCAATTGTAGCTAAATGACAAATAAGTATAAAAAAATTGCAAAAAAATAAAATTGGTTGGACTTACCGCGGTCCAACTTAATTCAATTAGACTACGATACAACCAAAATAAAACCAACCGAACAATTAGCCACTTTTCAAGTAAACCGAACAGTTCGATCCGATTTTCAGAACATTAAATATTATATTGATGGTGTAAAAAAAAAAAAGACAAATAACAAAGAGGATCATAATAATAAATCATAAATTTTGGAAAGAACTATTTATTTGAGTTTTGTTGATATTTGACATTATTTTTTTGTTTATTTATGTTGAGTGTTGACAGTGGTACCCTCTGAATTTTGTCATTGGAAGTTCATTCCTGATTTTCCTTTTGATTGCAAGATTTATGGTAAGTAATAAAATATTTCTGGCATCCAAATTTTCCACTACTACAATGCCTCTGATTTTAATTAAGTTTCTGACTATATTTTGATCAGGGCAAAAGAAACAAAAAGCTATTCTGGTTGCCAGCTATTGCTCCTCTTGTATCAGTTATACTATCAACTTTTATTGTGTATATATCAAAAGCTGATAAAAATGGGGTTAATATAGTAACACATGTCAAAAGAGGCCTTAATCCAACCTCAGTTCACCAATTACAACTCAATGGTCCACATGTTGGTCAAGCAGCTAAAATTGGATTGATTTCTGCTGTTATTGCTCTCACTGTATGTTAATTAACTAATTTCCTTAGTTTTTTGTTTTTATTTTTCTTCAAATGGTACATTTTGTTTGGTTTCAAAATGTTTTAATCTTCTTAATGGACATGGGTGTTAATTTGGGTATTATAGGAAGCAATGGCTGTTGGTAGATCATTTGCTTCAATTAAAGGATACCATCTTGATGGGAACAAAGAAATGTTAGCAATGGGTTGTATGAACATTGCAGGATCTTTCACTTCATGTTATGTTGCAACTGGTTAGTGTGTTACTTCTTTTTTTCAATTATTTAAGTTGCACTAGTGTGGAAAAAATGAAAGAAAACTAACATGAGACAAAAAATGATGGTTTCTCATATTGCAGTTGATTCAAAAAAAGAATATATTGTTTTTATAGTAATTGATTTAATTTCTTAACAATTGCAGGTTCATTTTCAAGGACTGCAGTAAATTTCAGTGCAAGATGTCAATCATCAATATCAAATATTGTGATGGCAGTAACAGTGATTCTGTGCTTGGAGTTGTTTACAAGACTCTTATATTATACACCTATGGCTATACTTGCTTCTATAATCCTTTCTGCACTTCCAGGATTAATTGACATAAGAGAAGCTTGTTACATTTGGAAGGTTGACAAAGTTGACTTTCTTGCTTGCATTGGTGCTTTCTTTGGTGTCTTGTTTGTATCGGTAGAAACTGGTCTTATTGTTGCAGTAAGTTTTTCACAACTTTTCTTAATACTTGTGCTATTTTAACATACAAATTAATGCAGCCATTGTATATAACTATATTTTATTTTCTATAACTTACATTCATTGTGTGTATTCATAGAATATGATACTTTACATCAAAATTTTGATGCCAAATAATCACTTCTCTTTTTTTAAAAATTCCATTAGAACTCAATCTATTTCCATATATATATATTTAGTGTTTCGGTGCACCAAAACAGTAGCATATTATTTGAGGAGTGAGGTTAAGAAAATGTTATAAAAAACCATCACACTCTTTTATCTAGAGACACACAATTTTTACCAATGTTAGTCTTTTTGTTATCTCGTTAATTGCTTAAGGTTGAAAGAACGAAAAAGATATATTGAAATAATCTCATTCAAACTTTGTCATATGATAATACTACTTTAGAAAAGATTCTAGTTAACTATACCTACCACTAGCTTTTTGAAAGAAAAAAAAAACTATACCTACCACAAGTTGGGAGTTAACCTCTTAATCTACTGGCACGTAGTAATACCTGTCAAAATTATCGGTAAAAAGAGAAAGAAAGAAAAAAAAAGAGGAATAGAATAGGTAGAAAAAATAAAATATTAATTTGAATTTTTGGTGGGTAAGGAATTCTAAATTGTCAGCATTTTAAATTTTGTTATTTATTTAATTGAGATCAATATCAAATTTATATACCGATTATTGGATCTCGATTGAATGGTCTTCAAATTTTCAATTTCGTGAATATATAAATTTTAATTATGGGAAATTTCAGTTAAAAAAAAAATGAGTTGTTTTGTCACTTCTAGTTAACTGGCGGATTTCATAATTCAATCTGTATCATGATTTAACATGGATAATAGTATTATGGTGATTGTTCATTTACCTATAATATTTGTTTAAAATATAAAAAAAATATTATTAGATTGGAATTTCTAATAAATCATTAATTTTATTTTTTCATTAACGAATTGAAATTTTTTTTACTATCGAATCCTAAATGTCGAGAATTGTGGGGTGCTGAAAGAACTATCCACCTAATATTATTGTCTTGCTTTGTTTTGTACTTCATTAATTGTCGGGCCTATAGAGTAGATAATGGCCCACAAATACGGCCTCATAGGCATAATTGTTAGTTGTATTATTGTTGTAATTTAGATTTGACATTACTTATTTCACATTGTATTGGCTATTTAATTTAAAGTGAAATAAGTTGTTATTGTAAAAATCAAAACTATAAAATAAAATAAAAAATCATTGGCAAAAAACTATAGAGCCATTCTGTATGATATATTAACAATCAAAATTTGATTGGATAAATATTTGTTAAATACCTTGTAAGTAAACATATATGATAAAAAACTATAGAGCCATTCTGTATTTGTATGTATGTTATACCATAAACTCTTTCAAACAAAAAAAAATTGCTCTTTTTTAGTGTCTATGAAACCGGCTAAAACACACTACAATAGTTTATACAGTTAATAAATATATTCATATACATTTTATTTTGTTTCTTTCAAATTTCTCAGCTGTAACATGAAGTTATTGCTCATTTTCTTTCAATTACATTATATGCTCTAAAAGAGGAGGTACATATATATATATACTATACTATATAAAAAATGATCCATGTACATCCAATTTTCACATGCAAAAATTGTGGTTTATTGAGAGTATATAATTTATTTAGACATATTTAAAATTGTTGTTAATTATATAGTTGAAATAATCATATATTTAATTAAATTAACTATATTTTTTAATGTGATTAAGCAAACTTGACATGTATTAGAAAAAAATGAATGTGTGAATATGATTTCTGACACTAAATATATATACAATAAAGTAAAAATATCTCTAATTAAGATTTTTTGTTTTTGTAGGTGTCAATCTCATTTGGAAAGATAGTAATACAATCAATTAGACCAGGGATAGAAGTTCTAGGTAGAATTCCTAGAACAGAAGCATTTTGTGATGTTAGTCAATATCCCATTGCTACAAGCACTCCAGGCATTTTGGTGATTCGAATAAGCTCTGGCTCACTCTGCTTTGCAAATTCCAATGTTGTTAGAGAAAGGTAAACTATCACTTACAATATTGTTTCTTAGAGACTATTATTGCTAATTAATTACAAAACTTTGAAATTAAAATTACTTAATTGTTCTAGAATACTCAAGTGGATCACTCAAGAAGATGAGCTTAAAGAAACTACTAAGGGAAGAGTCCAAGCAGTAATATTGGACATGACTAGTGAGTCTCAAAATTCATGATTCTAAATAATGTTAAACATTTACTTATATAATTTTGTTCTATTAACATTTTGAATTTATGAATGAATTACCCTATGCTACTCTTTTTGATAGATTTGATGAATGTTGATACTTCTGGAATTATAATACTAGAGGAACTGCACAAGAGGTTGCTCTCGCGTGGCATAAAAGTGAGACTTTCGTTAATCTTTATATTGAGGTTTATATAATATTTCATCTGGTCTTAACTATAAGCAAAAAGTTAAATATATTTAATTTAAATTTGAATCAATTATATTTGACTTTTTGTTTATTTAAAACCATGTGATTTGCTCAAACATGTTACTCTAATAATTAAACAATTTTGTTATTGCCATGTATTTTTGCAGTTTGCAATGGTGAACCCAAGGTGGCTAGTAATTCACAAGCTTAAAGTGGCAAACTTTGTGGATAAAATTGGGAAAGAATGGGTTTTCCTTACTGTTGGTGAAGCCATGGATGCATGCCTGTCTTATAAATTCGCTGACCCATGATTTCATGGGCTTTATCTATAAATAGAATTGCATAAATAGGTCCATAAATTGTGTATTACATTTTGGTGACTTCTCTCACTCAATGTTTTTAAAAATCTCTAATATATATTTGGATTAATCAATCTAGAAGTATAAAATATACGTTTGGATTGACCAACTCAGACATATATTTTAGAAACTTTTGAAAACATTGGAGATAAAAAAAGAAGTTGTCTTATATTTTTGAGTCAAAATTGTATATTATATTGTCTCGCATAAAATATCCCCATATTTGTATTAGATTGTGTCCTCTCATTATGATCTGTGGGAATTTCATGTTATGTTCTGGAAGTTATCATTATGTTGAAGACAATCTCCCTGTACTCTATGGACAATTTTCTTTGTGCAGGACTCGTTTGACTTTTTTTTCTTCCAATTATTATGATAAAGATGTAAAGCATCTCTTTTTTTTTTTTTTTTACTTCAACTCATTTCATTAGTTAAAAATTCTAAAATATATCTAGGAACATAATGTAAAGTAATTGGATGAGTATAAGAAATAGACATTTTAGCTAAGGCATGACTGCTAATCGTCTAGTAAAAATAATAGGAAAGAACCAACTAAAAAAAATTTAATTCTCAATAATACTATCATATTCAAATTGACAAGAGTGTGATATTGCTCGTATCTTCCAGTGCGATCAAGAAATAACAGCTACGTAGTTCTTGTATAGAAAATGCGGATCGTTGATTGTTTTTAATAACAATGTGTTTTGTTGTTGATAAAATAAAGTAAAAAAATTGTTTTTTATGAAGGGAAAAAAAAAAGAGTTTGTTTGATTTGAATAATTATTTTGAAATATGAGTTTTAGGACTATCAAGTTGTAGAACTTATGTCTCATAAACTAAAGGAATAAAAAGATGTTACTTCTAATTTAATTCATTCAAGAATATTTTATTATTTTCGGTTATAAATATAAGCTTTTAAACGTGCAAGTTATACAACTTGTGTTACAAGTTACAACTGATCAAAGATTAAAAAAGATATCACATCTAAATAACTACTTTAAACTAAATTTTATATATTTATTTATGAAAATGAGTTTTAGAACTATCAAGTGTCACAACTTGTTCTAACAACTATCACATCTAATTAACACTTCAATATTTGATTATAATTTTATCTTTGTTTTCTTTTTAAGAATTAAAAATTGATGATAAACATTAAATAAGTTTTAATGATTATACAAAATAAAATCAATAATAAACACAAAAACAAAATAGCAACAAAAGAGATATATAGACTTGTAACTTGATCTGTTAGATAAACAAAAACACATTTTAACAATAGAACCAAAAATACTATTTACAAGTGTGAGCTTCTTTCAAAATATTTTTTAATTAGATAAGTGATAGAAACAAAACTCATTTTATTATTAAATAGCAAAACCCAAAGAAAAAAAAATCGGTTAACACTATTTACCGATGAAATAAATGATGTTTATTGCCATTTAATTATGTCCATAATTATTTATATTAAATAAAATTATTTATGTTAAATGAAATAAATATAGTAGGAAATTTATTACTTAAATGGAATAAACATGATGGTAGCATATAAATATATATATAAATATAGCATATAATTATTAGTTACCGTGAAAATAGGTATAAAATAAGAAAGTAGTCGCGTCTTTCAACGCAAAAGATCTTAGGCTAAAAGTAAAACATGCATTTTAAATTTTACAAACACAATAAATAAATAAAATAATCTCAACTAAAACACCATCCACGTAAACAAAATAAAATTTCATCTTTCAAATAATCAACTCTAGTTTTAAATTTTAGTTTTCAATGGAAGTAACATTTACATATTTCAATAATATAAAGTTTGAAAAGCAAAACAAAAATGAAAAGAATGAGAAAATACATATATTTCTAGATACCAGGTGAAGATAGAGGCGGTGTTGTCTGGTGGTATGCGGCTGAATAAAAACGTGTAACGGTTCTCTTATCTATTTTATTGTAATGAGTTGATTTGAGGAAATAGAACGGTGAATTTTTGAATCTTTTCTATTTTTTTGCAATACTCTCTGTTTTTCTTCATTGATTTCAAAAACAAAGAAGAAGAAAAAACTCTTTTAAAACTCTTTCTTTTGAATTTTTTTTTATCTCATTTTTTACAGGCTAAAATGCTGAATATCCATAAGATAAAATAGTTTTGAATTTTTTATTGTTTTTGCAGCAAAATCAAACAATTTCATGTAATTAAGAAAATAAGTGGTTGAACTTTTTAACTGAGTATTCAAGTGATAAAAATATAACCTATTAAGAAAAAAAATTTAAAATAAAGGATCTGGTTGCTTGTTGAAAAAAGAAAACATACAAGAAAGAAAGCAAAATAAGTACTTTTTTTTGTTTATTTTGTTTTTATTTCCTTTAATTTTTTGTGTCCTGTAATGAAAATATCTATGTAAATATGTATTTAAAATTGACCAAATTTATAAAATGATAATTTTTAGACTTCATAATAAATGCAAAATATTTAGTTATTTTAAAAAAAAAATCACTTGTCAAACAAAATTGTGTATTACAAACTTCATTTGATCATGTAAATGGTTTCAAATATGAAAAAAAAAAAATGTATCATCAAAACACCACATAGAACATTAATGGTGATCAAAAAGGTGTTTTTTGCTAACACCCCACGTTATCCGGGCATACCAAGAATAAGTGTCAATTGTCTATGTATCACATTTACAACAAACACCTTTCATGCAGAACATATTTCTGAAGGATAGACAATCACGTCCAAGCCTTCACAAAAAAGTTGACTATGGGAGAAGTTCTAAGGTTCCAAAGCTCACACCAATCACTTGGAACATTTCATTCATCTTTTTTAATCAAACGCTCTATGAATTAAAGATTCATTCCGTGCACCTATGTTCCTTTGAATAAGTTAATCTAGACTCAAATAATGATAACATTCTAAGCAAAAAGTGATGATATTTTATACCAACAATCTTCTTCTCAAATGTAACTTTATCTATTCATTTGACATTTCTCCCCCTCAAACAAAAGTGTATTCATCCGCATACACATGCATCGTTGTTCACTCACATGCATCAACAAAACATGTTGTTTGACCACCTTATTGTCAGAAAGACTTTTGATACAAGGAGTCATTCATTTATATCAAACGTTCAACTTTAATACAATTATTGATACATAAATGGAACCTTAAAGCATTAACTATACTATCATGTCACCTATATTGATCATATCTACTTTTCCATCAAATGTAAAACTCTAGCTTAAACTGTACACACCGACAATAAGATACAATTGAGTTTATTTTTTTAATATACAGTGTTAATAGTTTGATCTTTTTTTAGAGTTACTTTAGAATATTCACTTTAGTGAGTGAAAGATTGTTTGTTATTTGTTTGGTTTCACCCTTTGGTGATATCTATTCTTGATTGATGTTCTCTAGTGTTATTAAAAAGAGACTATCTGTTAATAATTATAGTGAAATTTTTTACTAAACTAGGTTCCGTGATTTTTTATTTTCTCAATTTGAGGGAAAATTTTCATGTTAAAAATTGTGTTTGTCTCATATTTAATTTTCTATCAATTATTATTGATATGTGGAATTATATTTTCTGTTTGATCATTTATATGCACAAGTAGGAGAAAAATATTCCGCATTATTGAGATAGTTATCTCTGATTTTTCCCAACACTACTTTCATCAGAGACAAATAATCAAATCATGAAATTAGCAAAAATAAAAATATATGATGCAAAATTCTAATAATCTAACTTCTAATAATGTCACAATTTATAATTGAAAGAAAGGGCCTTTGGGTCTAAAGTTGATGTCCACAAGGACCACATCAAACAATTGTGCAAAACAATATTGGGGAAGGCTCATTCAGCCTTTGTGCGGGGAAGCAAAACATGAGAGCCGATGATAATTCACCAACAATATTATGTAAATAATTCCATGCTTGGTAAGCCTAAATAATACTATTTGCACACCAATAAGTTTATGTGCAAATAAGATTACGCAATGCAAAAGACTTATATAGCAATATTTTTGGAGAATAATAGGAACAGTAATGAGTGATTAAAATTACCAACTGACACCATTTTAATCAACTAGTCTTAATTAATACTTCTGGGAACTTTGCATTCCCTCTTCTATAATAAGGCTTGGCACTTCACTCACCTGCATGAAGAAAATACCATAATTAGCAAAATTCGAGATTTTATTATCACAAATTAAAGCTTTTGATCTAATAACATTATTCTATATAGCATTGTAACCTTATGCTAACTAGCTATTTCTCAAAAACAAGTAGTATACTATCGAATTTTTGTGTATTAGTACTAGATATTTTTGAGAAAAAAATCCCTAAATAATTAGGATTTGGAGAATTGTAATTACCAGGTGGATCTTTGAATTATGTCAGATGGGGGTCCAAAGGCCCATCATTATTGTTATGAAACATAGCGTTTACAAATACTTTCCTAAAAATCCAAAACCGTGATAAGATAAGTTATCAAATTTTCTTTCTATATCAAATTGCAAGAGTTAAACGTGGAATGAGATTGTAATAAAAGTTTAACTTTCATACATGTTTGTACACTTTCGATCCAAATATTTCTCAATTTTTGTCAATCATATCTATTTATTAAGTTTTACTTTCTTTATCAATTTTTTTCATTAAATTGAAAGTTTATATCATATAGATCATGCATGTAAATTTTTACATAAATTTAAAATCACTTGATATGTTATTGAGACTCCTAAAGATTAACGATGATAAATAAAAGTACATAAGACACTAATTTTGATGTATCTTAATAACGAAATCAAATTCTCTGTAGTCATTGGTTTTTCACAGTCAAAACATCGGTGACCGTATGATGTTAATCTCATTGTCAAATAAAATGTTAATTATTTTTTTGTTATAAAAAAATTATCAAGTTCAAATTTGAACCATCTATCACATTTCACGGTTACACACTGATACAAATGAATGATTGTGTGACTGCATCGATTTTGTTACTTTAGTAAAACTATACTTTTTAATAACATATCAAATTATTTAGATTTGTGTAAAATTTTACATGCATGATGTATATCATATAAATTTTCAACAAAGAAAAAAATTGGAGAAAAAAAAAAGTAAAATGAAAAGAAATAAATATAATTGAAAGAGATGGAGGACGATTTAAATTTAGAAGATTCAAACTCTTTTTCGTACATTTTAAATGCAAAAAGTTTTACAGCATCGGCAGATAACAATCACAATATGTTTAATTTTCAAAATAGTTATATAATAAAAATAAAATATTTTTATTAATTTTATGATGGCCGACTGAAGAGTAAAAACTTTTTACACCGTATATAAATTAAATTATTGTAACAAAAAGCAATTGTGTTGGGCTTTTGAGACAACCAACCTTGGATCGGAGGTGGGATTTGCATGATTGTTGGTGGTTTGAACTTTTTTATCTTCAGTTGTAACAGTTGTTCGAGATTTTCCAGTTCCGGAACTACTTTCAGTCCTTTGCAGCTGCACAAGGAAAAATTAGCCTAAGAACCTCTAAAATCTCATTTTGGACTCACATAACATCAACCTTATCATCTCTATGTAATAACCGTAAAAATATAGATTCATCATTCATGAACCCAAGAGCTCTTTGATGATAAAATGTTGAGCCTATTTGAGTTTAATGGAACATATTATTTGACAGTGTTTTATCACCGGTATATTCTTAATTATCCAATTAACTCGAGATTAGGGTTGCCTTATTTTTGTCAGTTTTCATTTTTTAAATTTATGTTAACTTTACTTTTTAATAAAAAGTTAAGAGACTCTTGAATAAACAATTATATATATTTCTAAAAATAAAAAAAAATATTTTTACTATATTATTCTAATGTATTAACGTTTTATTTTATCTTTGTCACAATGATTTTTTATATTCAAAAGGGGCCTTTAGGTTTAACTACATTGAAATACAACTATTAAATTAAACACGACAACATCATTGTGATATATTTAAAAATTATTAATAAAAGATATTTTCATAAAATAAAAGAGTAATTTAATGTTCACATATTTGTAGGAGAAATGAGAAATCCTATATATTAAAAGAAAATAAAACCATCATTTGGAGAGGAAAATAGTACCTTTCCATAATAGGACAAATCCATTCCTTGGTCACGTCGTTTTCTAGGACGACCACGACGTCTCCGCGGCTCATCTTTCCCTCCCTGTCCCTGCAGTGCAACACACATTTATCCATCTTTGTACTTTGGTTGTTTACTTTAGTAGTGCCTCGCTTCAAAAATGCTAATCTTTTTTTAAAAAATGTCCATACATCTTGGGGAAATTTAAAATACTATGTTAATCTTTCGTAATTATAATTACAAGAAAATGAGGATAAATTTTACTAACCTGATTTGCAGAATTATCAACCGTAGTAGGCGAAGGAGCAGGTACAACCGTTAGATTAGCGCCCTGCTCTGTTCTTCTCAGAATTGTCCCCGAAGGTTGCCTACATTTATGTATTTTATCAAACAACTTATAAATGATAGTATATATATTAACTCAAATCTAGATCTCCCTCCATATTTGAAGTGTGTTTTATTATTTTATTCAAAATTACAACGAAGTTAATTTAGAAAAACTTATGCTAGTAATATGTTTTATTGATTAAAATTTATCAATCTCATATTTACATATGATTCACATAATTTAGTATGATACATTTGGATTTCAAATTTTAAGAAAAATGTGTTAAAAAAAGTGTCGTTGTTCTCAATTTACAATACAATGTGTTTAATCCAAACCACATGTATATGAAAAAATAAAAAAAGAATGAAATGATAGTTATATAACTTTAGATTAATTACCCAATTGGCGCTGATTCAGGAAGTTTTGCCTTGTCAGATTGATTCACATGAGCTCCATCTGCTGGAGCAGCTGGAGCCACTCGCGGCTTTGGCGGCGGCGGTGGCCTAAATAATAATAATAATAAATAAATAAAATAGATAATGTAATGCGTTTATAATATATGTTAACTCATTTATCAAATTGCTATAAGGAGTGGAGGAATCATACATCAGGCAACTGGGAGTGTGTTGTGAATCTGAGACTTTAGGAGCAGATAATTGATTTTGGTTGTGCTGCTCCAACCTAGAGTTCAAAATTCTTATTCAGTTGAGAAATGTATTTACTCTAAAATTCAAAAGAAATCGAAATCAAAGGTATATATAATTGAGGTTAATTACCTAGTTGATGTAGATTCAGGAAGTTTTCCTTTATCACGTTGATTTATCGCAGGAACTCCATGATCAGTTGAAGCAGCTGCAGGAGCCCCTTGTTGTATCTTGTTTTGTTTCGCTGCTTCTACTTTCCTGAAGAATTAGTTAAGAGATGTAGATAATGTAATGCGTTTATAATATATGTTAACTCATTTATCAAATTGCTATAAGGAGTGGAGGAATCATACATCAGGCAACTGGGAGTGTGTTGTGAATCTGAGACTTTAGGAGCAGATAATTGATTTTGGTTGTGCTGCTCCAACCTAGAGTTCAAAATTCTTATTCAGTTGAGAAATGTATTTACTCTAAAATTCAAAAGAAATCGAAATCAAAGGTATATATAATTGAGGTTAATTACCTAGTTGATGTAGATTCAGGAAGTTTTCCTTTATCACGTTGATTTATCGCAGGAACTCCATGATCAGTTGAAGCAGCTGCAGGAGCCCCTTGTTGTATCTTGTTTTGTTTCGCTGCTTCTACTTTGCTAAAAAATTAGTTAAGAGATGCCAAAAAAAAAAAAACCGAACTCTACGTCATTATAAAGTCTTTTATTCAGTAAAGAATCACTAAAATATGTATTCTTATTTTAACATAAAAAAATGTAAAAACGGTTCATAAATGATGTATACAGAATATTATTAATTCTTGGTGACAAAAATTTATAAAATGAAAAGATTGATACCTTAAGATATTTACAATCTCAGCCTTGGTGGAGGTAGGGTATTGTAAAACAAATCCTTCACTGGGCCTGTTGGCTGAAAAGCCCAAAACATGTGAGCCCAGTTCCTCCGAACTAGGGGTGCCCAAAGACGGAGTTGATGGTCCTTGCAATGTGGCACCTTGTTGTTGTGGTGCTAAATTACTCATACGTGCACTCATCCCTCCATTGTAAATCACCTGATCTGCCCTATTTTGTGACCTTTATTTTCAAATTAACGAATTATTATTTACTAACATGTAGAAATAATTGTTACTAATAAATTATTATTATAAGAATTTAATTTATATGTACTGTCATTAGTCATACATGTGATTGATTGTACGTACGTACTGACATTATAAATTTTTTTAAACTAACCGTTCATAAGGATAAACTGTTATAAATGCTGCTTACATTAAGATTTGTTGCACATGGGGAACAACAGGAAGTTGCACGAGACCAATATTAGGAAGTGTGGCTTGGGGACAATTCTGAATATTCTGATTACCGTTCAATGGAGGGGCCCTGCAATAAAAAATATATTTACAATTTTATTTTCTAAATTAACCAATTGAATTGTGATTGAGTTGAATCATTCACATTTCATACATTTGACTTGCAGCAGGTCCAATGCTATACGAATTGCTTGCTGAGACCAGCAAGTTTGGTTGTTGACCATAATTTGAGCACATTGTAGGCCTATCATAATAACATAATATTCAATTATACCATTCAGTCTCAATAACTTGATTATATAATAAACTGTAAGTTTTTTAGTTTTTGAAACCTAGTATTGACAGCAACTGGATTAAAAGCTGGCCTGATTGGAATTTGAGATTGTGAATCAGAAATTGTCTGCGTTTCGAGACCATGTCCGGCTTGATGCATCGATGGAGTTAACATCACGTGCTGTTGTGGCCTGAGTAATAAGTAGATAGTGTCATGCATTTAATTTGTTTGTTAACTTAATAATGAAAGTGATTGTTATAAGAAGTGGAGGAATCATACAGCATGTTTTGAGCATATTGTGAATTGCAAATGGTAGGACCAGACAGTTGGTTGTAGTTTGTGTGCTCTGGCCTATTGAATTCAAAAAAGTTATTCAATTGAGGATCACTATAAATAATATAGAGTCAACCACATAGTTGTTTGTAAAAAAAATGAAATAATACCTAGAACTCTGCATGGTTTGAGAGTTTATGATAGGATTTTGATTTTGATAAGGAAGTATTATAACAGATCCATCATTTCTATTAAATTGTCCACTTTGATGTCCCATTTCCAATCCTGCATTTGCTTCCATTTGTGGTTCACTGAATGTTGGCTGCATTGAATTTTGAGATTGGGGATAGTTACTCAGCGGTTTAGGTCCATGTGCAGCTTGATACAATGGAGCCATGAATGACTGGCTCTGGGATCGCCTGAATATATATTAAAAAAGTAGATAATATATCATGCATTTAATTGTATGTTAAGCTATTTATTAATGAGATTAATTTTCATAAGTTAAAAGATTTATTCCGTCAACAAATCACAATAATTCGTTTATTTAACTTTTAAAGTATTATGATTAAAATCAAAGATGTCCAATTATTTGACATTTTTGATTAACTGAAAGTGGAAAAAATATTTATGCTACAATTTATATAAATTAAATTTTAAATTAATTTGTTATAAGTATTAGATTACTTGTAATTCAAGTAATGTAACAAATAGGTGTTGTAACCAATTTGATTAACCAATCGGTTAGCTAGTTGGTTAAAATTCAGTTAGCTTATGTCCTAGTTGGTTACATTGATTCATGTATAAATTGACTTACAACCTATGAAATGAATAAGTCTTTTCATCATTTTATCGTGTAGTTTTTACAAAGTACTTTGAGTGCAAGTAAAAAGCTAACAAAATGGTGTCATGAACTATTGATTTGATCCACTATAGGAACAAACACGAGTGAAATAAGGATGAATTCCAATGAAAATAGTAGCAATTTTCCATCATATACGCCACACTTTGATGGAAAAGATTGGGATCGACAGAGAATTCAGATTCGAGCATTATTTGGATTTCAAGAAGTCTTGGAGGTCATGGAGAAAGGTTATGATGAATTGGGAGCAAATTCAACAGAGGTGCAAATAACAACTTATAAAGATAAGAAAAAGAAAGATTGCAAGACCACATTTATTCTTCATCACTGACTTGAACATCTCATTTTGACAATATTTCTGAAGCAAAGAGTGCAAAAGAAACATGAGATATTCTTGAGAAGTGCTATTTAGGTGGTGCAAAAGTTAAGAAAAGGAAATTACAAACTCTTCAGAAGCAATATGAACTACTGCAAATGGCGGAACAATATAAAGTTGCAGAGTTGTTTTCATGATTGAGAAGCATTACCATTCAGATGCTTGTATGTGGTGAGAAATCGTCATAACATAAAATGTGTAAGAAAATCCTAAGGTCCTTGCATCCTAGGTTTGATTACATTGTGCATGCCATTGAAGAATCTAAAGATATCTCAATCTAAGTCTTGAAGAACTGCAAGAACATTAGAAGTAAGAGAATTGAGAATGAGTGAAAGAAGTGGAAGAAAGTATGAGGATCAAGCATTATCATCTCAAATCAACAAGAAATGTGATCAAAAAAGGAAGTGGAATAAGAACACTAAAGATAAGTTCAAGAAAGATGATGGAAAATTTGAATCATCGTCAAAATGAGGAGGTGGACATGTTAAACCCAAAGGTAAATCAAAGAATTTTGACAAGAAGAAGGTGCAATGCAATAATTATGAGAAGTTTGGTCACTTTGCTCATGAATGTTGATTTGGAAAGGGAAAACAAACGAAAGAAAAGGGAAGATGAGGTGTGTACTACACAAAAAGATGACTGGACACTAACACATCAAGGACAAGTAAGATCAGATTTGCTGATGATAGACCATTAGAGGCTAAAGATGCTGAAAATATGGTGATTAAAAGAAAGAATAAAGGTTAAAAAATAGTGTGGAACATCTGTCAAGGCGTTAAGGACAAAAGTAGGTGGTGAGTATATCTCACATGAATTTGAGGAATTTTGTGTGAAAAATGAGAGTGAACAAGAAGTGACTTTCCCCTTATGCACGTCAACATAGTGGATTAGAAAAAAGGAGAAATAAAATCATCCAAGACATGACTAAGAGTATGTTGAAAGGAAATAAGTTGACACACAAGTTTTGGGATGAGGTTGCATCAACTGTTGTCTATATACTGAATAAATGTCCAACATATAGGTTGCATGAGAAGGTGCCATATGAGGTTTGGAATGGCAAGAGACCAGTTGTGGAATATTTAAGAACTTTTGGAGATTATGTTTAAAGCACGTACCAGACCAAAAAAGAAGAAAGTTACAACATAAGAGTGAAGTCATTATTCTAGTTGGGTATCACCCAACTAGTGCATATAAACTATATGGTCATGTTAAAGGAAAAATTGTAGTTACTAAAGATGTGAAAATAGTTGATCATGAATTATAGGATTGGAAGTAGAAGACTATCAACAACATTAGTCAACAAGTACAACTTTCTGCATCATTGTTGAATGATTGCCAAAGCAATAAAGAAGTAGTTAAGGAAATAGTAGAATCAAGCAAAACTTAAAGATCAAGGTAGCCACCAGTACACTTAATTGAGTTTGAGATGTACAATGACAAACAAGTTGATAGGAGTGGAGATCTAGTGCATTTGCTCTATTTGCTAATACATAACCATTAAATATTGAAGAGGCTATGAAGATATGACATTGGAGAAAAGCAATGATGGAAGAAATTTAGGCAATTAAGAGGAACCAAACATGGTACTTGACTGATTTACCTCCAACACAGAAATAAATAGGAGTCAAATGGGTCTACAAGGTTAAGCTAAACCTAGATGACTCAATTACCAAATTCAAAGTTAGGTTGGTTGTCAAATGATTTATACAAAGAATATGAATTTATTATTCTGAGACGTCTGCTTCAGTAGCAAGAATTGAGACAATTAGGCTTGTAATAACACTAGCTAGTGCAAGAGGTTTGGGAATGTGCCAACTTGATGTCAAGTCTGTATTTTTTAATGGTGCTTGAAGAAGAAATTTATATCTCTCACCCACTAGAATATGTGCTCAAAAAAAAAAAAAAAAAAAACCCCTATTTTTTAATTTTTAAAAAAATTTTGTTTATTTTTTTTTTTCAAAAAAAAAAAAAAAATAAAACTCCTATATTTCAATTGTTAAAAAAATTAGTGTTACTTATGTTTTTATCTTTACAAAATTAAGAATTTTTACATTTAGTCTCTATCTAAATTTAATTATCTTTTTAGTCTATTAAATTTTACCGTTTTTAACACAACACAGCTAGTCTCTCCCATCAAATATAAGCCGACAAGGCAAATGGTATGATGACTGAACATATGATATGGACATTTTTTAATGACTCGCCATTCAAGTGGCATATGTTAGCGGCAAAAAATTAAGAGCTATGCTATATGTTGGCGGAAAAAAATTACAAATATCACGAGCGTGCTATATATATTCTCCTGCTACTCTATTTTGTGGCCATTGACCCAAAACCAATATATATATATTCTCCTGATTTTATTTTGTGTTTTGCACTAAGCAAAGAAACCATAAAGTTGATAAGTGAATTTCATCTTATGTTTTATAAGTTATGAAGTAAATATTGATGGTATTTGCATGAAAAAACATAGAGCCAATTAGGGAGAAGATGCCACAAAAATTAAACAAATAAAATTGAAGCAATGAAAAAGAAGGATCTACATAGTTGTTTTCACTTGTTTATTGTTTTTCTTAAAAGGAGATCTAGATATAGTTTGACTCCCAAGTGGCGACAAAATTGTGAGTTACACTCCCGGGTGGCGAGAATAACAATTTTGCTTGTTTTCAAGAATCCATAGGTAAAGAAAAGTGAGTGTACCTAATGTCTTGAGCAGTTTGAAAATTCATGATAGGAGGATTCTGATGAGGAGGGAGTGATGCAAATCCCTGATTTGTTATAAACTGTCCACTTGAATGCCCCGTTTCATATCTTTGCATTGAGTCCACCTGTACACAAGTCAAACAAATATGGCTCACAAAACCAACTCTTATTCTCTCTATTCTACCATAATTGTATAAGGAATAATATGTTTACTTAAATAGTTTTATTATTATTAATTTATAGTAAAAATATTAAATTTAAAGTTGTTGCAAGTAGATTTTATTAGATTGTAAATTAGAAAGAAAAACAGTTATTAATGTTACATCGTAAATTGAAAAGAGTCATTTTTTTAGAATAAATTAATTTTAAAAAATGAGACATTCATTAGGAGACATTAAAAATACTTAATAATAATATACTTATATGAAATATCGATGTATTTGATATAAAATTATAATAAATACATTAATTTTTTATATATTATTTTATCTATATTTTATTTCGAATATAGAATATTCTTAAAGTCGCTCTATAGATTTATTTGACATTTTTATTGGTAGATGAAAGAAAGAAAATAGGAAAATTCTAAATTGTTTTGGAAAAACCGTGGGTATGTTACTTACAGTCAATTAAAATCAATTATGCTTAAGTTTTTATTTATTCGAGTTTTAGGTTTTACATAGTTATAAGTGGTACATACATGAGTGATTTTAATTGGTTATGAGCATCTCACCCACAATTTTTCAAAGATAACCTAAGCTTCAACGAGAAAATAATGTTTTTATTAAAATGTATTTATTAATTATATTCCACAATAATTAATTTATTTAATTATTTCACACATATTATACATAAAATATATAAATAAAATAAAAAAATACTTTTACTAAATTATCATTATCAAGTTTTTGTGTATTTACTATTATTATAAATGTAAAGTAAAATATATTAAATTGGTATATGGGTGGTATTAATTAGTAGATAGTAGAATTAGAAAAATGTACTCTCTCATCCTACAATGTCTTTCACATTTAATTATTTCATAAAAATTAAAAAAATATGATAAATGAAAAATAAATAAATGAAAAATAAATAAATAAAAAATAAAAGGTTAAATAAGTTTAGTATAATGCATATAATATTAACTATAGAATATAATTCAAAAAAATTTAAGTTACATTAAAAATTAAAAATAACATTTTTTAAAACAATTTTTTTATCAATGTAACGGTTATTGTAGAACAGATGGATGAAGTAATTAATACCACATATATATTTTTCCCATTTATCTTTACCATAAATCAAAAGCATCGGTTAAATAAATTTTACTTTTATTAAACAAATTAAGGGTAAAAAAGTTATACATATCTAAATTTATTTAGTGTACGTTCTTATTATATGAGTAAAAAATTCAAACGTCCAAAGATTAAGTAATAAGGGATGTAGATAGTATTGTACTCACTGGATCTGAGCCGAACGACTCTGGAAATGGGGGCAGTAAATTAATTTCACTGTAATTATTGTTTTCAATGTTACTATCTGTCATCAACATTTCATTGCTCATATTGTACCCTTCTGGCATACCCATATCTTGCATCCTATAACATATGAACGTTAATATTGCATTACACATCATATGATAATTCATCAAATATCATAGAATAGGAGAAACTTACGGTTGAAAATTCTCATTCTTGTTGTCAGGATATTGATAACCCATTTGTGGATCAATAAATGAAGCTTCTCCTTCAGAGATTGATAATCCCACCTATTCAAATTATTTAAAATAGAGTACAATTAGTGTGCATGTACATGATTTCCTATACTTGCATCAAAATGTGAAGTAATAAATATATATTTAATATCATTGTTCAAAAGGTCTCTTATTAATTCATCTATTTTTCTATATGAGTGAAAGTCTCGATTCAAATTTAATATGATACTTAAATTTTCATCAAAAAATAAATAAATGAAATTTAAATAATTATATATTACTACTGTTTACTGCATAGGAAACAAGTCTCATAAAACTAATGAATCTGAATTGCTTATATATTATGACGATATAATGATATAAATTTATAATTTACCGAGTATGATAGAGGTTGACTTGCTTGTGTAGCTTGTGTTTCAGTATAAAGTGGAGCTACAAAGTTTGGAATTGACTCGGGCAGCTGATTAGAAAATGGAGAATTCTTAATTAACAAAAAATAACTAATTTAAAATTAGATTACTTAAAAAAATATAATTAGAGATGCAAAAATGATGTTATTTCCAATTATTAATTTTTTGAAATAAAAGTAAAATTGTCACCTTAGAAAGATCCAGATCAAGGTTGCAGTTTGAGGAAGTTGGCATAAGCTCAGTTGTTTGGATCTGATTTTGTGTTGGGGTTGCTTGTCCAACTAACCCATACTGAACCTGAAAAATTATTTAATAAATAAACTTTATAATTAAATATAAATGCATAAACATTAAATTTTTGGCTCTCAAATGAATTTTTTTTAAATTAATCACGGTAAATAATGGTGCTTACTGCAGATGTAGAAGCAGGAGCCATCATTGTTACTGACACATTACTAGTATTTTGTGTATGATGAGTTCCAAAAACGCACGATTGGAGATCCTGTTGATTTTGTTGTTGTTCCTGCTAAAAACAAACAAGTTTTCAAAATATAAAAAGAGAGTAAAAACAATTAAAAACAGGCGTTTTGGTAAGTAAAATTAAAATAATAAGTCAACGAAGACGACAGTATAGGGACTAGGATGGGTTTCGTCGTTGTCTAGGACTAGGATGTTGTCCTCAATCCAATCCAATCCAATCATTATGCAAACCAATTTAATATACATATTCATAATGAATGAAGAAAAAGAGTTATGGAAAAGAATCTATCTAAACAAGATTTTTTCTTTTTTTTTTCTAAATAATCTAACACAATGGTTCAGGCATACTAATATGTATTATAGATGTTTTAAGAAATAATATTATGATATAATTAAATGTTGAAGTTTAGTAATTGATTTTTTTTTCATGAAAGAAACTAATTGAATGTTTTAGCAAAAAAAATTTTATGAGAAAAATAAGAATTATAAAAAAATTATTAGTAGATATATATTAAACTTTTTTTTAAAAATATTGACTTAATTACATATTTAATCCCTCAATTTTTACCAATTCAAAAAATCAATCATCTTATTTTAAAATTTAACAATTTTAATCCATTATTTTAATATTTAAATTAAAAAACTATGATTTGACTTATTTTAAATAATATGATGCTATAAATAAGTCTAAAATATTTGAAAAATGTGATTTACAATTGGTTGATGCTATAAATTTTTGTATAAATTTAATTTATATACTCTGTGAAGTTAAAGGTTTAATATATTATCGATTAATTATAACTGTTGAATTTTTTAAAATGTTGAATTTTTTAAAATGTTTGACTTTAGTTATAATTATTTATAAAATCATACATATAAGTCGTTTTAATTTTTTTATGGTAAAACTTTTTAGACTCAAAAAGTATGAAAATAAATCGTAAAATTTTACGTTGATAATGTATCAAAAGCATTTAACATTATATAGAAAATTAGAAAAATGAAATTCATTTTAGAATACATTCTTTTATAATTGCAACTTATAATGAGAGAAATAGTAATAATAATTAAATTCTAACATATATATATATATTGTCAAACAAAAAAAAAAAATATCAAATAATAATATAAATATAGTATGAACATTGAATAACGAGGGGCCTACAACGAGCGCGTGTGAGACCGCTTAACATGTCCACTGAATATTAAAATTAAATTGATGTTAAAAACCTATAAAGATAAATATATTTTTAGTACAAATAAAATAAATATTAACCTTTTAATTTTAGTCATCACAAAAATAATTATAATTTTTTAATCTTTATAAAATTATCATATATAGATTTAAATTTTTATTATTAAATTAACATATATTTGTTTAAATAATTTTTTACAAGTACATTTATAATCTCATAAAAATTTATTAAAAAGAATGACTTTAAACTTTCGATTATAACTTTATATATTTTTTTTTACTTTTATCTTAAATATATTATATTTAAAAATTTAATATTTAGTTTATTTCAAATAAATAAAAAATAAATCTTTATGGATAATTTTTTTATAATATTCTAAATATACATTATATTTAAAGTTTAAAAATAATTAAATGTGTTTTATTTTAATAAGATTTAAAAATATTTGTTGAATAATTATATAAAAATTAAAAATATATTTAATCTCTTTCGAGTGAGTAAGCACCCCATGTATGATTGTTCTATTAATTTAATAACGACACCACTTACATATCATTCTTCTCTTTTATTGATCATTTAAACATTATAGCATTACTCTTTCATAAGTTCTCCTTAAAAAAACAATTTAAAGAAATGGAATTTTACTACTTGTAGCATAACTTAGAAAATATACACTATTTATTGTTTTGGCTGAAACTCACACCCTCTTCTCTTGCATGTTCGACTTCATTTAAAGCTTTTACATTCGCGAGACAACTTTGTTTCGCGAATTATAACATTACTCATTCATAAATTCCTTTAAAAACAATTTAAAGAAGTTGACTTTTACTATTTAAGAGATGACCTAAAAAGCATACACAATTTATTGTTTTGGCTGAAATTCATGTCCTCTTCACTTGCATGTTCGAACTCATTTTTTAAAATTTATCATATAAGTTAAATACATTTAAGGCTTTTAAATTCAAATCGGATATATATATATATATATACTTATTTTATAATGAAATATAAATTAAAATGAGTTAAAAAATAGCCGATAAATTTAATCTAAAACTTAGTCAGATCACCCATTTGTACACCATGCTGAACAGGTTTAACAATTAAGTGATTTTTTTAAATAATTGATAGATTTAGTCTAGAATTATCACTTGATTAGTAAATTTACCTACTTGTTTTGTCCCTTAAAGTTTATGGAGTAACTATATATAGAATTTTGTTGGCAACGAAAATTGTTAAAACCAAACTTTTAAATACATTTGGTGAATTTTGTGTGTGCAAACAACTTAATATTTTTTTAACAAAAAATAAACTCAATTTTTAATTTTTATGATATTTTAATTTAAATAAACTCATATTTTCATCTACAACAACATCAAATTCATCAAATAAAGAATGAAAATATAATTTTATTTAAAGATTTAAGTTATGAATTTGATGAAATTTGCATTATATTGAAGATAATAATTAATTTTATGAATTTTGTTTGAAAATTTTAAATTTTTGTAAAAAATAATATTACATTATTGACATTTTAAAACATAAAAGATCAAATTATCATTTAAAGTTAAAATAAAAGACCAAATCAAAAGAAAAAAAAAACTAAAATATTAATTAAAATTAAATTAAAGAACCGCAGGTGTCATTTAACCTAAACTTATGCTAGTTTTGCTCTAAATAGTTTGATATGTGTAAGGATTTTGATCTTCTAGATCCATATATATATGCATCCATTGATTTGAATTGTGATATCAACACCAAACAACCCACGTTTTGACTATATATTTTTACTTTAATTTAGCATAGTTAAAACATGAATCCTGCTATCTAAATTTGACTGTTCAAAATCAAATGAGAACATCAAATACATGTAATTTCCTCGTCGTATATAATCTAGATCTAATCACTTGATTTCAATTTTTTATATTTTGTAAAATTAGATCGTTTTTAACAAAATGTAATGTTTCGATATGTTACCTTAAATTAATAAGTATCTTTGATTAAAATCAATTTGATACTTTGAACCCAAAAAAAAAAATCAATTTCATACAAAATTAATAAAATCAATATATAGCGAAGAAAATCGTGAAATGAAAACAATCGATAAATCATTGACGTCCCATAAGGATGTGCGATCTCAGTTGAGAAAATTACCTCAAAATTAAGCATGTCTTGCCCAAAATAATGATTTGCCGAATTTGACCCTGTAAATGACCCAAATAGCAAAAAGTATTAGTGACCGAAGTGAAATAATACATATCTATATATTCATTAATCAAATTGAGAAATTGATAAAATAAAACTGTACAATCTTTTTGGGGGTAAGCCATATTCCTGAAATCGAAAAAAAAATATGATAAGTATGTATGAGTACGACTATAAGCAAATCCAATAAAATAAACCAAAAAGGAAAAAACAAACAGACTTTGTTGAAGTCAAAGAAAGAGAATGGATCAGGATGTGAAAATACACAGGACCTCGATGAGAAAAGGACACAAGTCTAAAATGTCGAGGAGATTAGACAATATGAAAAAGATACAAACACAAGTCGATGGCCTGAATACTTCTCAAAAACCCCTTGCTTTATATAACAAAATAAATATCTGATTAAAAAAAAAATATAACAAAATATCTTTTACTCAATGCTACGATGCTAACTTTATAACCTTTAGAGATAGATTAAACAACATTTGTCAAATAATTATTAATATCATTGCTATTAATAATAACTTTATTTTTTAATTTTTTAAATAAATTAAAATACACAAATTGCCTCAATGACACGTGGAAATTCACTTATTACTTATATATTTATTTATTATTATTACTATTTTTTTTCTCAAAAATCATTTAGAATTAATTAAAGAGTTCAACCTATAGCGGTTACTATCATTACTCTCCTTTTACGGATTTTCAAAAACGAAATGAACGTTGTTCTTCTATAATAGAGGAGTGCATAAATAAAAGCCAAAAAAGATATTATAAAATTAATTAAAGAGTTATTTTTTATTAAATTAAAATTCTAAAATATTTATTTCAATAGATGAAACTCCATTTATATTTTTAATTTTTATAGGCTTAATTGCAGTTTTGGTCCCCCTATTTTAGCTGAATCGCGAAAGTAGTCCCTCCATTTTGTTTCTCTCCAGTTTTGGTTCCCAAACAGAATTTTAGTCCAAAATTTGATGAAATTTTATTTTTTAAAGTTGTACTACACCATTTATGATCATATATTTCATGTACAATTGTTGCAAATTGCAAATGAGATCTTGAGACATTGTGTGACTTAAATAAATGCAAAAAAAAAATGAAATTTCATCAAGTTTTAAACCAAAATTCTGCTTGGGGACCAAAACTGGGGAGAAACAAAATGGGGGGACTACTTTTGCGATTCAGTTAAAATAGAAGGCCAAAACTGCAATTAAGCCATTTTTATATATATTTGAAAAATCGATCATACACATTCCATTTCATTCATCTTGAATTACGATATATTTTAAGATGAATGTTCTATTAATTAGATGATAATTAAAAATAATAATTAATTTTATATTGTAAAATAATATTTATTTTTGAAATAATTAATATACAAGGTGAAATAAATAATTTTTTTGACCTTTTTCATTATTTAATGATTAATTAATTAATGAGAGGTGAATTTATTAAATAGGGGAAAATTATAAATACAAAAACAAAGCTAAAATACGAGCGATGCTAACTATAGTACGAAAGTCATTTAACAAAATTTCTTCGAAGATTAAAATATTAAAATTATGTATTAAAATAATCAACCAATAAAGCGACCCTACATTAAATTTCTTATATTTCTTCAATACATTTGATCATAAGATTTAACAACCTTAAAACATACGATACGTTCTCACGGCATATGCGTAAAAAAAAAGTAAATTTTTTTATACAAAAAATAAAACTAAAAAAGTGAATGTTAAAGTCTAAAAACATCTAATCTTTTAAAAATATGACATTTCTCCATCCAATAAATGAGTAACATTTTGTTTATTTAACACATATTAAAAAATTGTATAAATAAAATAGAGAAAATAATATTTTAACAAAGAAAAATGTTTGTTGTTACGATTAAAAACATTAACAAAAGATAAATATGTGTCAATTGTTTAATTCGTTTGACAATTTCAACCCACTATTTTAGGTATGGTAAGTTTTTTCAATTTAATATTTTAACTTTCGTGATTTATTTGTGAAAAAATCTATCATACTATATATCATTGTTGTTTACTAAATTATCATTATTAAGTAATAATGTACTCAAGTTCTCTTATTCTTCTTCCATTAGTGATGGGTGGTTTAAGATCATTTTTGGGTTTAGAATGACTCCTCCAATTTGTTTTTTCAACTCATTTTATTTAAATAAATAGTTTACACATAAATTTAGTTTTTCTTTGTATTTTTTGTTGTGATTTCACTGTATGAAAGCAACGGTTTTGAATTTTCCTGTCTTGGTATGACACTTTATTTTGTTTTAGTGCGTTATTCATTTTGGTTTAACAAAGTAACTTTAATCAGTTATAGATTTGAATAAATGATTTTAATGTCGCCAACATTAGATATACAAATGCATATATATTTATGGACACTTGAGTTTTTTCATATTTGTAGGCATAATGCCGCTTTGTGTTATGTTGCTGTTTTACTAATTAACTTTGATGGTGTGAGTTTGTTTGCATATTTAACTTCTATGTTTTTAAATCTGTATTGTATCATTTTATTCTATAATTTGAATAAATAAATATTATTTCTTTTAGTAAAAAAAAGTAACAATTATTCTAAATTACAATACATGCAAATAGAAAATATTAATTTAAGTGTGACTTGATCAAAAAATCAGATCACTAATTAAACTGAATGACTATTAATGTAGTATATGTTAAAAAATATTAAAAATATTCATGACACAAAATTTACATCATATTTTTAATAGAAAAATATATTTTGTGTTTAACTAAATTAATTTTAAAATAAATAGATTTTTTACATCAAGGTTTAAAAAGTGTATGTATAATTTATTTTAAAAAACGTGCACATAGCATCTGAAGATTAAAATGAAAGTCTAAGTCTATAATATCATTTACACATGAAAATTGAGGCCTTACTATTTAAACCAAAAAAAAAAAAAAAAGGAAAATCCAACAAGTACATCAAAAATAAAAATATAGATCAAATTTATTTAACTTTATCCTCACATCTAATTACACCTCTTGGTTTTGTCATGTATGAGTTTGAGTTAGTTTTAATTTTAACTCAAAAAATGGTATTTTTTTATTATTTTAAATAGATAAAAATTACGTCGATAGACAATAATACAATTCAAAGTCACTAAAAACAATAAAAATAAACTTGTAAAGCGTCTACAAATAAAGCAGAATTTATAAATATGATATAATTAAAGTGTTTGAAATATTTATATATCTCTTTAATTACAATGTTGATAATGTCAATATTTTTACTTACAAGTTACAACACTTAAAACTTTGAAGGTATAGGTGTCACACACAAATATAAACTTTCTCATTCATTTCCAATCTAAATAAAACTAATAAGAAAAACTCTCTTTTTCTCCTTCAAACCTAGTCGTCATCATTGAAGGTCATCTTTGGCTGTAATTGGAGCTTGTTAGATATGATGGAGAATCAAGAATATGTTGATGCTTTAGCAATGTGTTATCTCATCCTTATGTCTCTATAACGCTTATGTTGTCGCATTTCAGTTTCCCTCCACCATTTGTGAGCACTCCACCGCCATCTTGTTTGTTCCTTGTTGTGTTGTTGTTCTTGGTCTTTACATTTTGGGTTAGTTCTCCACTTTTGTTTGGACATATTGTGCAGAAACCCAAAATCTTCAATTTCGGAAATTCTAACATTTATTTTTTCTAATATGAAATTTAACTCTTATTGTTATTAAGTAATTTATCTTCAATATTTTTTATATTGTGTTGGAGTTTGATTTTTGAATTGTTTGTCTTGTGTTTGAAATTTTTTGACTCATCCTCTTCCGTCAAGACCCATGTCAAAATTCAAGTGAGAAGTTACCCTTAAATTATGATCAAGTCTTTATTTAGGATTTCATCCTCCAAATTTTATCTTTTTGCTTAAAGAATAAAATGGGGTTGTCAAGAATTTTCTTCATGTTGTTATAAGCAATATAGCCATTCAAGAGTCGTAGATATAAGCATATTATCAATCATTAAAATTTTGTCTGTTGATATACGTTTTGAGGGATATACCCACGGTTATTTTGCTTTTATTTAAAATCTTTTTGTTGTCGTTAAAAATTAAATTTCTTATAATGATTGAAAACTGCAACATAAAGAAAAATTAAAACAACACACTTAAACAACCAACAAAATATTACCACTTTTATTATCTTGTCAAATTATATTTGTTATACGTGCATTTTACACTAAAACCGCATATCATTTAATCTCATAAAACTACAATATAAATTTAAATTGTAATCTCATTTAGGACTTATACAATAGCGATAAAAACATTTAATATATTAGAATATGGTTAGAATTAGGAATCTTTCAGTTCTCTATAAATACATTATAAATTTGAATTGTAGTTTCAACTATGTTACTACTTTATTTGCATTTTGATTTTCGTGAGAGTGATTAGTCTATTTTAAAGGCAAATGCTAAGTGGCAATGTATTGGTATAAATATTGTATTGGCGGTGCAACATTGTATTAAGAGTTGAAATTCTTCTTTTGCATCTTTGAATATAACCTTAATATGTCACTATGATTGAAGTATAACTATAGACGAAAGCAGTTGGACAATTTCAAGACTCAGGGTCAACATTTGGATAATTCCATGTTGGTAAGAAAAATATCCCAACAAAAATCAACCAAATTTTGAGTTGAAATCTACCAAATTTTGTAATATTGTCAAATAATTATAATGTATCTTGACTAAATATCTTTATAGTAGATACAAATCTAAGTCCAGGAATTTGCTCTCTCGATCTTTTTATAGATTGATTATTTTTATTTCATTACCTAGATTTTTCACTAGGGTTTTCCCTCACATTAAAAGTTGTATTCTCCACTTTAAATCATGTTTTTTTTTATATTGGTTAACGAATTTTTTTTTCTCACATACTTCAAATATTTTGTTGTATTTTAAATTAGAATTTTCTTATTCCACCATGTTTCATCTAAAAGTACAATATTAATATATTTTTCAACTTTATATCGTACAACTTTGCAAACTGTAAAGGACTACCATAAATGATTTCAAATAGAAAACAAAATCTTGCATATTTTTAAATTCAACCAAAATCAAATTAGATAGATACATTGTCATCCTATCACCTCCATTTCTATTTAGATATAAATCTAAATCGAACTACTTTGAATCTTTCACTCTAATCTTTCAATATTTATTGGTAAACAAATAATTTTACAACTCTCCTAATTAAGTATTATAGACTATTAACTACCTCCCTAAAGAATTTCCCTTTGAATTCTAATTATTGTCATTCAAGCTTCTTTTGGAATTCTAAGTACACGAATTTACTCCCTCTTTCTTTCGGTTGATCATATCTATCTCGATAATAAGATTTTTCAGTAGGGTCTTCATTTACATTAAAAAGTTTTTTTTCTTTTTT
>NC_021164.2:60400166-60497255 GCF_000331145.2 Cicer arietinum | reverse complement strand
GTTTTGTTTTTATTATTATGAAAATAATTTTTAATTATTGGGACAAAATTGAGGTACTACAACTAATAAACTAATAGACCAATAAAATTAAATTATACTTTGACATCTAACTTGTAATTTTATATAATCAAACTTAATATTTTGTTAAATTCTATTTCATAATAATACTTTTAAATATCTAAAAAAACTTATATATGTTAGTATGCTTAAATAGAAAATATTGACAAGTTAATAATTTCACACAAATTGCACAATTTAATATAATAGTAGCAATAATTAATTTATATAACATCACTTTAAATAAGAAGGTTTGATAGACTTAGAATTTTTTTTCACTAATATGTTACATGTATTATGACATTTTTAATTACAACAATGATGCTTGTACATTTTAAATTTCTCAACACGAATTCAACACTTTATTTTCTTCCTATTTTTCTCTCTTAAGGTGTTAATGAGGTATTTAGGTGTCCATAATTATTTTTCTTTTTAACTAAATAGACTTCTATAAAAAAAATTCAGGTCATGTTTGGATGAACAACTTATAGCACAAACACTTTGTTGAGTTCAAATGTGAGTGGTTAAGTCACACGTTAGATTAAAAATGAGCTAAATATTATATATATAAAAGTAGTGGCCCATATACATAGCTAATGTCTTAAGGTTTTGGGTTGAGATGATGTGTCAAAGTATTTTGTGATCTTAAAGCATTTAGCTCGTTGTTGCTCTAGCACCCCCATAACTTAGCAACAAGTGGTATCAGAGCAATGGTTCGGCTTGGTGAGAGCAAGAGTGGATCTTAGTGTTTCATCCTTGTATTGAAAGCCTGGTGTTGGATTATGGTGTAGTTATGAGGCATCTCTCATTAGTAATAACAACAGTACAAGTATATAGGATGTAGAAGACTCACACTTGAGGGTGACATTGTAGTGTTCAAGCATGAGTGATTAAGTCCCACATTGAATAAGAATGAGATAAATGTATGATATATAAGATTGGTGATTGATATGTTTAATAAGTATATAGGATGTGGAAGACTCAAACTTGAGGGGGAAATTATTGGATTCAAGTGTGAATGGTTAAGTCTCACATTGAATAAGAATAAACTATTAGAGTACAACTGATGCATCAATGTCTTATTATTTTTGATTGAGATGTGGTATCACTTATAGTCTGCATTTGATTTGTGATTGCTCTTGTGCCTCTAGACTCTTAATATGCCTATAGTATATGAACAATTACACATAAGTTATTTTACTAATACAATGTAAGTTGATGTCAAACTGATTTTATATAATATGTAAGTCATTTTCATAAACTATCATGAATAGCATATGAAATTTTATTAAAAACAACTTATAGACATGTTAGAAACTATTTTCTTACGTCTTTCCAGATAAATTCACAAATGTTTATGTCAGTAAATAGACTGAAATACGTTAATAAAAAAATGAGTTGTATTTATTTAAAAAGTATTTGATTTAACTTGAATATGAAAAATACATATAAGACACTAATAATTGAAAGCAAACTTTTTGTTACACACAAATAAAAAAATTTAAAAGAAAAAAGATATAAATAATATAATTAAATTATTTTTTATTTTTTTCATTTATATGTGTGCGCTCAAACAGAGGAATATGAATAAGGAGGAGAGTTAAAAACTAAAGGAAGTAAACGAATATTTCGGTTTGAAAAGCCCTGATTCACGAATCACAATCAATGAATCAACAAAACTGCCTCATTTTCCATTTTAATCGTATCATAAATTCACAATATTTTTCACACACAAAATGAAGCAAGCAAACAAAACAGAACCAAATAATTTAATTCCATTCAGATCAATGCCCTAACCGACTTACCAACAATTCCCATCTTAGGTAAACACCACAGACTACTACTACCTTTTCATTTCAATTCAAAATAGTTTCTTCACCATCTCCTCTACTAGCTACTCTATCATATCAATTCAAATTGAACTCTAATATAATAGGTTCCTATATGTATCCATGGGGTATTGTAAGTTGTAATATTGAAATGTTTAACTTTTTATTCATCCCCTTTGAAATTGATCTATCAATTTGTCTTGTTTAATTTTATTATAAGTTTAATTTTATAATTTATGATAACATTATTACTAATGAATATGTTTTGGTGCAGCGGAATTACGGGTACTATTACCCACGTCATCAACATCCTAACACATTCCATTACTATGATCATCATCATAAACAACACAATATAATTGACTCCTTGGAGAATATTAATTAATCCAGAATTTTTGTGGGTTATGAAGCATTTTAATTTTATTGATTTCTATTTTTATTTTTTTCGGGAAGAAATTTTAGTTGTCTCTATTTACCTCTATCACAAGAGATTCTTATAAGATACACAATTTCAATTGGCTTTTAGAGAGAAGATAATCTTAGTAATTTATTCTGCGTATATTAAAATTTTAGAGTGGTCAATGTATAAAATTAATTATATCAATGCAGTTTTTTAAAGTTTAAGTTATATTATAAAAAAAATTGGAGTTGTTATTAATTGAGAGTCATATGTCAATGTTCTGATTGCACATGTTGATTGTTGGTAATGTCTATGACAATTACTTTTATACAATTTAGTTTTTTTTTTTAATCTACAATTTGGTTTGTTGAACATTATTTGATTATGTAGTTATTAATTATAATTCTTTTGTGAGATTTAATTTATATACATTGAAAGTAGAAATATATTTTATTTAATCAATTAATCACAATCGTAGAATAAATAAAGATGTATAACTTTTATTTTGATTATTTTTAAAATTACAAACATAATTGATTGCAATGGACAAACAATATAAAAAAAAATTTACGGTCACTATGCACTAAAATTAAACTCTCCTTTTGTGTGTATATGCGTATATACTTTGGTGCACATGCTTGTTCAAATCCTCTAGATAATGGATTTGAATTTGCAAGATTTCTAAAACATGGTACATCTTTCCTCTTAAGTTTTAGAATGATACATATATATTATGATAAATTGATATTCAATTGGTTTATTCTTGTAGTTTTTTTGTTTTTTGGACTAAAAATACCTCAAATTTTATCACCCCAAGGTAAAGCATATCCGTATTTAAGGTTGATTCTTTTTTTTTCTATAGGTCATTTGAGGTTGATTCTTTAATTGTGAATATTAATCATTGAATTAATTGTGATGGTTTGAGAATAACCAAGTGGAGTGATTTGACCCGCACGTGTATGAGATTATACTTTAGAAAATATGACACTGTTTTATTTTAATTTTTATAAAAAAATTAATCAATTTTTAATCTCTTAAACATGTTCTTTTTCATTTTTGTCTATAATTTTAAATTAATTATTGCGTATTGTTCAAAAAATTTAATTATTTTTTTTTGATAATATTTAAGATATATTTAACTTCTTCTGTATACAAATTTAATTTTTTTTTAACAAATAATAAAATTCTAAGTTTTTTATGATTAAAAATTTATATTTAATTAATCATTTATTAAAAATTTATAAATTTTTGTAAGAAAATTTCTTATAGTTTATATAGATCTAATTATCATAATTTTTGGATATATTATTTGCGTAAAGACTCCTTACAACATACCAATTAAAAAAAAAGTTTTTGAGCAGTTGATAATAAAAGAGGACAAAAAGAAAGGATGAATTAATGGTCACTGCACGCAACTGGTTAACAAATTACTGAATCACTGACACTGTCATGGTCCTTCTTTCCTTTCTGTCTCCCTGCCCTCTTCTCTTCTCTTCCCCCACTCCACTCATATTATATTATTCATTATTCATCGTCCTTCCTCCTCCACCACTTGTTCTACTTTTCTTTTGTTTGTTTTTTGCAATTAATAGTAAATAGTAAATAGTAAATCTTAATAGTAACAAAATTGTAATATCACTGTAAAAAACTTATAATCTTAAGTAACGTACGCTATATTCAGCCCTCAATTAATTGTTGGTGCAGGGAGATGTGAGATGGCCATGGAGCACATGCAATTAAATTGTGTAACGGAGGAAATGGTTGACCTGTGAAAGCGACTGGACGGTGGAAGGAGGAAGTGATAGCATGGCATGTCATGTGTGGCAACCATACAACAAAATTAGTACTAAACAGTATTAGGTGTGTCGTGTGTGTGATGATGCTTTTGAGGTTTTGTCACTTCCAAATCAACAAAATCAAATTCAAGTTTGAGTAAGCTAATTAATTAACGGTTCGGTCAATCGAAACGACAGTGCAGGAGAAAACTTGGATTGGACTCTCTTACTAATACCAGATATTGTAGCAGATCGTTCAGGACTTTGATAATGACTATAATACCCCCTTAATACCGGAAAGAGACAACTCTCCACTTTGTGTAGTGGTTCAAACTAATTTGGTAAGGAGAGCACACACAAGTAGCTCCCATCTTTATCATTTATTTTTTCAAAATGTTTCTAACATCTAATTATGATTATTGATTTAAAATATTGATAAAAGATAAATAAGAAAAATTAAATTCAATGATATTTATAATTAAAATAGTATTATTTATATTAAAAATTATATCGAATAAATTTTAGATTTTAATAAGATTTTGTTGAAAAAAATATGTTGTTCATTATGTGTTTTTTTTTAATTATTATTATTTAAATAATAATAATAATAATAATAAAATTCAAATTAGCTCTTTTTCATTCTTTCTTCATTTTCTAACTTGAGTTTGAGAGTGAGAAAAAAATGAAGAAAGCATGAGAATAATTTGTTTTAAATGGAGAAAGAAAGAGAGAAAAATGAACGAATTATTCAAGAGTTAAATGGAAAAGAAATAAATCAATTAACAAATAATAATCGGCGCTTTAATACTATATTAAGATTTTTTATTTAAATAATTGATAAAAGAAAACTGCATAATAATTAACAATCTGATACTATATTAAATTGAATGATATTAATAAATGAGATAACGTTAATTACATCAAATATTACATACACTTTAGATAAACAACCAACAAATATAAAATAACCAACTAGTTAATAGAAATAATTAATCAATTTAACTAATTAATTAAATAAGATATCTAAGAGACACCTCAATTTTCAAAAGAACAATTAATATAAAAAAATAAGATAAATGTGATATATTAATACCTTGATTGAATAAAGATATCAGCCCAATTTGTCTTTCCTTAACATGCCTTTCTTAGTTATTTTAGCACATCCTTTCTTGGATAAGAAGTAAATATGAATGTTGGTTTACATGAACCCCTAAACAAAACTTTATCTTTTTCTTTTATTTAAAAGGAGTGATTTCATGGTAATTTTTTTATTTAGCATTTATCCCTTGAATTGTCATTTTTTTATATAATTTATATAAGTGATTTTTACGTATATTAATTTTATGTTTAAATATTTAATTTATTCGGGCCTTTTTCATTTTCTTATTTGTAAGTTTTCTTTTTTTTAATTTAAATCTTGTAACTTCGATTTAGTTTCAAAATAATCTATATTGTTAGTTGTTGTTAAAGAAAACTTATGTGTCAAACAAAGAATGACGTGACAATTTGACGTGATAGAAAAATAAATTAAATAATTAAAAAAATAAAATTAAGTAATTAGATTAATTAAAAAAAATGAAATAAATTTGAAGGTGCTATATTTTAGTCTCTTCGTACAAAATCACAAATATATTTGGCAATTAGAGTTCTGTTTTCCTTTCTCTATCAAAAAATATATTTGGATAGACGGACTAAAACATAAAACATTCAAATTTCCTTATTTTTTTAAATTAATTTAATTACTTTATTCTTTTTTAATTATTTAATATATTCTTCATTCACGTTATTTCTCGGTTTGCCACATAAACTTTTTTTAACAACAACCGACATAGTTGATTTTAAAATTTAATTGAACTTAAATAACTTAAATTGAGAGACAAAAAAAAGACAAAAATGAGAAATGCGTGAACTTACAAGGACAAATATTTAAGCCATAATTTTATTTTTCGTTATCTCATCGACATTTTATTTTTTGTTATTTCATCAACTGAGGGCGACATTTGTAATCTTTGTATATATTTTTCAGGCGACATTTTTTACTTCCCATCTTGATGATATTTTCATTATATTTGTAATCTTTTACATCGTTCGTAGATATTTTTTCGTTATATGCTATTAATCTGAATGTCGTGAGTTTGTTTACACAAATTTATTATTTTTTATTTTAGCTACTTTAAATTTTATTGTTCTCAATTGATATAATCTTTATAAATTTGAATAAATCAATATTGTTTTAGTAATAACAAAAAATGAATAAAGATATTAAAGGAAAATAAAATCTTGAATTAATGTACAGAAATTAAAGGTGTACAAACATATTATTTTTTAGTTGATTATATTTAGAGTGCAATGATTATGATAGTAATTTTACATCGTACCCTTTTTTCTGTTTTATTTCACATATTGTTTTTGGTACATATAATTTGAGACATTTAAATCTCAAATAAATTATTTTTTCTTTATTTTTTTAAGTTTAAATATTTATTATATCCTTGCAAATATATCATTTTTTTATTTTAATTCTTGTAAGTTTTTTGTTTGAATTTAGTCTCTGTAAAATCAGAAACGATCAACTTTAATCCATAACATCAAATCAACATTAAAAAAAGAAAAGTATTTCAAAATCCCTAAACATCTCTTTTAATTCTTATTCATATTTTTTTAATAAAATAACACTAATTATTAAATAATAAGTAAATAAATTTATTAATTAATAATATAAAATATTTTAATTTTTAATATATTATAGAAGATGATGTGTTGATATGCATTTATTGGGTCACATGTCTTTTTTTTAATGTTGATTTGACTTATGGACCACAACTGATTATTTTTAATTTTACAGGGACTAACTCTAAAAATAAAAATTTACATAAACTAAAATAAAAAATAATATATTTATAAAAATAAAAAATATATTTAATTTTTTTTATTACAACGCCACAAATTTTACCTCTATCACGGCAATTTTATTTATTCTAAGGTGCATCGGTGTATGTTACTATGTTAGGGTCATGGATATCTAAAACACCTCGTTTTACGAGATATCTCATCTTCATCATGATTTACCAAAGAGTGTTTAAAATTGTATTAACCTATATAATCATCACAGTAATATAAAATAACCTGATCATCACATGTTATATTATTTTCGTGGACAACATAAATAAATTATATTCATTAGATATTCATCTTTTATTTTATGGTATATATTTTTAGATTAATTTTTTATAGTATATATTAATAGGTGTAAATTACTTGTCCTCATTAACAATGATTATGTATATTGAAAAAATGATCAAAAATTGTAACTACAAATGTCTAAATGGTAATTTTTTTTAATAATATTTTTGGTAAGTTCTAATTAAACGATGAAATTTAATTTATATATAAAATTATTTTATACGTACGTAAAAACATATTTTAATTCAAGTTATATTTCAAGATCGATTTTTTTTTTTACTATTTTTAAAGATAATATTTTTTGACATTGGATACATTTTTATTGAAATCATTTTTTACTATATATTTAGAATTAAAATATAATTTTAAATACTCTAATGCCATTTTTTTTATCTCATACGGTATTTGTTTTTAATACTGCTAAGATGTTTTACTGTTGCACCGTACATCAACTTTAAAGAAGATTATATTTAAAAGGTAAGACTTTATTCTCTCTAAATTTTATGGTTCTCAGAACTTCTGCATCGTATAAATGTTGTATAATTGTGGTAATAATTGATATATATGCATTAATATTTCATCCTCTCCATTAATCACCAAATCAAAGGATAGTTTATTTGGCATTTTCCTTTTCTAATAATTGTGCAGGGACTATACTTACATACTATATTTTGATCGATAATTTTAAAATGACAATTAAAAAATGGACACATCTTATACCAAAAAAAAAAAAATCAACACATCTACAATATCTAGATCAAATTTCTGCAAATCTGCACGCTCGCTGTTACTTGATACAGTAATAAGAAATTTCTGGAATGCTGTGGTAAAAAAATTAAACTACAATAGGATTAAATTCGTCATTTTAAATTTTTTCAACAATTTATTTCTATGTTAATTTGAATTTTAATATAGTAATATAACAATCATCTAAATAATGTATATATATGATGATATGAAAAATTACGGTACACGTAAGAAATTAGTCAGTATTATATGTTTGCATTAAATTTTTCATACAATTTCTTATGATATTACTATATCCGTAGTAGTAGTATTATAATATCATATATATATATATATATATATATATATATATATATATATATATAACAATATATTTCTTTGTAAAAAAAACAATATATTTCCATAAAAAAATGCAATATAGTTAAAAATGGTATGATTCTTGAATTGATCGTAGTCGAAATTTGTTAGCGAGAAAGTCGGAATCGTGGGTGCACTTGTTCAGCGTTGTATCGCAACAGGAAATAAATAACAGAAATCCCACACCCACTTGCATCTCTCTCTGAGTGGAAAAAATCATCATCAAGAACGCAATTTTTGGAAAACAAAAAATAAAATAATAATAATATTAATAATAATGGTACCGTGGAATACTCCGTGTGCAGCGTGCAAGATTCAGCGTCGAAAATGCACAGAGGAATGTGTGTTTGCGCCGTATTTTCCGCCGGACAATCCTCAAAAGTTTGCGTACGTACACAAAGTGTTCGGCGCTAGCAACGTTGCAAAGCTATTGAATGAGGTGAACGCTTCACAGCGTGAAGACGCCGTTAAGTCACTCGCTTATGAAGCCGAAGCTCGTTTAAGAGACCCTGTTTATGGTTGTGTTGGTCTTATTTCACTCCTTCAACATAACCTTAAATCCTTGCAAATTGAACTTAATAACGCTAAGAAAGAACTCGCTTCTTTTATTGGTCCTCAAGTTATGCTTCCTCCATCACCACCGCCGCCGCCACTACTATCTTCACCGCCGCCGCCTAATTCTTTTTTTCCTTCTTCTCAACGTCAAGAACTTTTCACCTTCAATATCGAACCACCTTCTGCTTCTTCTTCTTCTTCTTCTTCTTCACACGTGTCGTTTCCTTTCTCTTCTTCTTCTACTTCTTCTCAGTTTCAAATTCACCCTTTTCACAATCAATTAATGCTTTCATCATCACAGAAACAACAACCCAACCATTCGTTTTTCTCCCAGAAGATGTTCAAGTCGGAAAGAGCAAATCTTGAAGAGGGTGCCGGTGGGGGTACGTTTACTGCTCCTTCATCTGTTTGATTGATTTACTACTTTGCTTTTCATACGTTTTCAAAGATTTTTCTTCCACCGTTTTCTAACCTAGGTTTCCCCCCCTTTTTTATATTAAATTATCTGCTAGATTCTTCGGTTTTGATTGGTTCAGATACTTAATCTGTTAATTTTTATGATTATTTTCCATTATAGCATAAAGTTTTAAGTGTTTAATTTATTGAAAGGTTCAATCATTGTGTCCCTTTCATAATGGCTTATTGGCACTAGCTAAGTTGATAATAATCACAGTTAATTTTGCTTGTCGTTAACTTATATCTATTTTTTAAATTAGGGAAAAAAATGTTTATAGTGTATACATTGAAAGGGTGTTTATGTTTCTTAAGAAATTTATAAAAACTATAAATTCAGAATCTTGATTTGTTTTTTCACTAATTTGACACGTTTTCACCATTCTCTTTTATTTTTATGGGATTGTTTTCCAGCAATTAGTATTTAGTAATCAAGGGTTTGTATTATTCTCTGATCATTCTCACACCCTCCAATATGATATAAAAAACCCATATTTCAAAATTCGTTCATTGTGCTGTTAATAAGCTTTAATTGGTTCAAGTTCTTTCATTTATTTTTTGTCCATTATGAGTCAAATTTTATATATACACTTTCTGCTTCTGTACTTCAAATGCTTTATAACCAATTATGTTAAAATTCATTAATTCGATAAGTCAACATTATAATAAATTTACTGCATTTTCTCATTGCCTTTACTTTATTCTGATCTTCTGCAGCTTAATTCTTAACAGTCTGACGCAAACGGGTGAAATGACAAAAAAGGATACACAACCATAGACAAGGTCTCTTAAACGCGCTTCGACTTGTAGCATGGAAAAGGAAGATAGGGGAGATAATAGATATAGGTGTAGGTATATGAGATCGACTGATCCTGCATTGTTTTTTGAGTTTTAACTTTTTGGAGATGATTTTCAAGATATAGTGAGATCTGCATTGATGTTTCACAACGGTTTTTATATAGTATAGGAGTAACTACTAATCTTCTTTTATCCATTTTAGACAAAAATGTATAATCAAAATTTGCAAAGTAGTTTTTTAAACTCAAACCTTTCTTTATATTCTTTACTGTCATCCATATATATGTAGAATCATTTGTATCCTTATAAATGAAGAATAATTTGTGTGTAGACACAAACATTTGGACATATATATTGTACATGTCTCACATACCATAGAGTTCAAACATTCTACCTCTAGGTTTGATACTAACTAGTCATATTACATAACTTTTTAGAAATACTTCAAATATGTATGGAAAATTAAACTCCAATGTTTCATATTAGTTACTTAAATAGACTTAGCTATAGATGGAGACATTGGTGGTCTAAAGCATTGTCCCTTCATGTGTGATTGAAACCTGGAACCGCAGGCAAGGAATCCAATTCAAGAATAACATCCTTGCAACCAATTTTCTTAGCACAATTCAAACCTAGAAAGGCTTCACCAATTATAGGATTAGAGATCAGATAGACAACTTTCCATCAAGCAGCTTCAATCAAATCTCCTTTGTGGCCCAAACTTAACACACCCAAAACCCCATACTGACAATTCACTAGTGGTTGCATCGAGAAATATTTCAATAAATTAAATTTTAAATTATATGCATAAAAAAATCAAAAGTAGATAATTTGGTTGCCTGTAATTTTGTCACTTTGGTCGTCACACAATCAAATTATTTTTAAAAATGAAGTCTTAAGCGAATTGATACAAATTCAAAGGAGACTTTTAAAATGAAAATTCATTGGGTTAGTCAGGAGAAGGTTTGCAAATGTTATTTGGTTTGGTTTAATCAATTATAGGTATGATTCGGTTGTGAACAAATTTCTCAATCCGGAATGTTTTAAACACCTATTTTTGTCCGATCGTTTGATATATATTCATAAAAAAGACAAAGTTAAAAAAAAGTGACATTTTTATTTTGTTTTAAGAATAATTTAAAACTATTATTTTTATTCATTTAAAAAAGAAAACTAAAAATAAATAAAAAAATATAAATGGGATCTTTTGACCAATTAAATATATATTTGTTTTTCTGTAAAAAATAATATATTTGATTTGATTGCATGTAATTAAATTATTTTAATAATATTAAAAACCTGATTTGATTGCATGTAATTAAATCATTAATCATTAAACCTGATGTTAATCATGCAAATAAAATTACTTTTTGATTTATCCTAATTAGTAATAATTGGGGTATTTCTTAAAAAATATAAAGTATTATTATTGCCATTTTTTTCTCATTTAGTATCCTTTTGTTTCTTCATTTTTGGTCAACGTATCCTTTTGTTTCTACTAGTGTCTAGTAGTATTTTGTTTCTGCTAGTATTGTCTGCTACTCATTTAATTAAAGCCCACTTCTCACAACAAATAGAAAATAGCAATTTTTGGCCAATGAAAAAAGTTTATCAGCCCGTGAGGGAAAAGGAGGGAACCAAGTTAATCTCTTTTTTTAATAAAAGAAAAACGCAATCATATTTTTATTTGTTGTTAATAATTTTTTTCTCATTATCAGATTAACGGGCAAACTGACATTGGGCAAGGCTACTGCAGCTTTTTTGCAGTTTTATAAATGAATGTCTTAAGCGAAATAACACAAAATCAAAGAAGACTTTTGTGTTGGGGGAATGGTTGGATAAAAGAAAATTTTATTTATTATATATAGATGGTAATTAGAGATGATAATATAACTTGCATTTGAGGAATCTCATCCGAATCTATTTTGATTTAAGTAAGAAAAATTAGCTTTGATTAAATGTTAGTGTGAATTCTTTAAAATTAAAATTTAGGAGAAGAGATAAGTTTGAATGTTTTAATATTTATCTTGTAATTGATCCGTTCCGTTAGTAATATTGTTGTAAATAATATATATAATGAATATATTTAATATTTTTTAAATATTAAAAATTATAATTTTATTGTTATAAAAAATAATTTTAAATTTTTTTATTGTTTAATAATAATTATTTTATTATATTAATTATAATATATATAATTTTATATTTATGAATGAATGTAGTTTTGGGCGGAGAAACCCGAACCCGTTGCGGGTGGGGATGGGGAGGCAAAATTCTCTTTGTGTCGTCTAGTTGTCATGCCTAAGTCTAGTTGTCATGCCTAACAGCAATGGGGTAGGATATTGGCGGCCTCCCCACCATCGTGAAAGTTAAGTCTCCATCCCGGTTCGTGACGGGGTTTAGATATATTCATTCGCGTTCATTCATATATATAAAATAATAAATTTAAAAATTATATTTATTATAATTAATATAATAAAATAATAATAATTATTATACAACAATAAAAGTAAAAAAAACATTAAAATCATTTTTTATAAAGAGAAAACTATAATATTTAATATTAAAAAAAATAAATATGTTGAATATATCTATGTATATATAATTTAAAAGTGACAATAATATTATTAACAGAACGAATTCAAGTACATATGCAAGAGAGATATAAACACTCAAAAATCCGCCTTCAATTTTAAATTTGAGAATATCTACACCCCAATCAAAATAGATTTTCTATGTCTAAATCAGAACAAATTTAAATTTGTATCCACTAGAACATATTGAGTTGTTTATTATATTAATTAGGAGAAGGTTTGCCTTCCAAACGAGCATATATAATGGTTTAGGCAGAAAATATTTGAAATTGTTTGACTTGAATGTTTAACTTAAATGGTTGTAGAGATGCTATGTGGAACTGAATGTTGTTTAGCACCATTTAATATATTAAAACACACACACATATTATATATATATATATATATATATATATATATATATATAGTCAAATAGAACAATCGAGACTTTTTGGATAGGAATAAGTACCGACTGACCAGAGAAGCGATATTGGCGACCTCAGCAACTTTTTATGTTATCTTTTATGAGTATAATTAAATATAAGTACTTTTTTATTAATAACAATAAAATTAAGTCAAAAAATTATAATAAAATAACAAAAGTTGTTATGAACAAAATAATTAATTAATACGAAGAGTTATCGTTTTGCAACTTTAAAAGGAAAATTGCCAAAGATATCAGTAGATTTTTGTGATATGCATGAGAGATGTTATGTGTTTTTGTAGATTATTAATACAGTTAGTTAATATAAATATGAATATTTTGTGATATATATTGAATGAATCTCTTAAATGTAATTGATTAGTTGATCATCCGAGTAATTTAATTTCAATGCTGCCCCTGCATATTAATTTATTTATAAGAAACATATCACTCGAGTAGTGAAGAATATATATGTGATTAACATTTTCAAAATAAGCTAACTCTAATGATACAAATCTAATTCAGTATAACATGTTGAGAACATTCCACTGACATAGGATAAAATGAAAAAGTCAATAAATATGCATAAATAAGGTTTCCTTATACCCTGCCAAGTGTGTTCCATTTCAACTACCCCAACAATAAATAAGATTTTAGATAAATTATGAGACAAGAAACATAACAATCAATCATCATCAAACAATAGTAGTAGCTGTATATGAAAACACATGCAATTATGAAAACCCATCCAATTATGCAAACATATATTATTATCTGCTATTATATAGTAATACCTAATTTAATTTCTCACACTAAATTTCCTCAAAGATCATCATTCTTATCACATAATTGATGGCATAACTTGCTTATTTTCCTAACAAATAAGTAGTTGAACTAGAATACTCCAAAAAAATATGAGAAAGAGGTTCAATATCTAAACTCTAATCTAATATACTACTAGTAACTAAAATTTCAGAATGAAAAAATGACATAATTTAATTTTCATATATAAAAGCACAAAATCATTGTTAATGAATGATTACATAACAGAGCAGGCATTAGGATTTTCATCACTGAACATTTCAACATAGGTATCGTCGAAGGTGGTCTCTTTAATGTTGGAAGTGTCAGCAACCTTTCTAACCATATTAGGAGGTGCCTTCTTATCATAGGCTTGAGATATATAAGGATGAGCCACCATAGTGTATGGAACATAAGGCCAAAGTTCAACCTTCTTCTTTGTTGATTGAGCAGCTTTCAACACTTTCTTTGCTTCAACATATCCACTCACTGTTACTTTTTGCTGCTTCATGTCCACATCCACTGACTTTGCTCCTTTTCAATAAAAACAATAAATGTTGAAAACATAAATAAAACTGCAATTTTCAAGAAGCATACAAGAAAATAAACAAAGTAAGTACCTTTAACACCAGAAAGGACATGCTTAACCTTGCGAGCACACCCTTCACAATCCATTCTGATTTTAAGAGCTACAGTTTGAGTTTGCTTCCTCTTCTTCTTCTTTTTCTTGCTACTTAGTAAATCAGATAAGTATTCTAAGGTACCCTGTACTCCCATTTTCTGTTTCTCTTTGCTTCACCTCACAATAATTAATGCTTGCTTTTAAGGCCTTTGTTTTGACAACGTTTATGTGGAGAGGAGGATGTCTTAAACTCCTTGCCTTCTCTGACTTTATATATAGTTGTATGTGTAGTATTTAGTATTTTACATGTCCTCATCATCCCTACAGGTGGACAAATATTATACATATATATATAATATTATGTATCATGGAGGTGAATCTGTTTCATATATATTCAATCATTAATTATAAATCAGTTGAGATGTCTTAGTCTGCTGGAATATTCTAGGATTGGTATTCAAATTCAATTGCCACCTTAGTAAAAACCAAAAGTATATCACCTTATATTTACAAAAACAACAACATATATAATTTAAAAAAGAAGGATAATTAATTTCATAGTCTAACTCTTAATGAGTCAATTCCACGGAGAAAACTTAACTCCAATGACTACTATATTAAGGGGAAAACCTTGTAGTTTAAGTACTACATTGATAATTTTTAGCTACTCATCTTGAGACTAGTAGCATTGTCACCCTTACAAGAATCGATCAACAATGACTACATCCACAACGATTTTCACTCTATCGTACTGATTCAGTGACAGTTCTTTCTATTATTGTAGTTTCACTCGTATGTCACTATTCACTTACGCATGTAAAAAAGTTTAATTCAAAAGATTAGTCTATTATTTAGGAAAGAGAGGCTTATGATTTACTATCCATATCTATTACTTTATGAACTCAATATAGTATTCTTAACATTAATCCATAATTAATGTTAACAAGTTTCATCAATAAAGTTCGTTTAGTTCTTCTTATATGTTATTATAATTATAGGTGTTAATTTTACAATCTCATTAGTTATTATAGTCACGATCCACGTATAGAAGGAGGTTAAAAAATTTCATAATTAAAAATGTAACAAAAAATAAAGTCTCCAAAATTAAAAAGCTCTTAATAAGACTTATAGAACCACTTTTTCAAATTCATCTATTAATTTTTTTTACAAACAAATTTTTTATTTTATTTTTCAAAAATCAATTTTTTGATATAATAATTTCGATTAGTTTCCGTTAAAAAATGCTTTAAATTTTTTTTTTCAATTTTTCGAGGAAAAGAGTTTTGAAAAATTTTCAAGAAAAAAAAGTTGATATTTTTTGAGAATTTTATTTTTATATTTTTTTTAGGAGAATAAATTTCAAAATTTATTCAAAAAGCAAATCTCAATTGACAAAATATTATACAATAAGTCTCTTACTTAAATTCACATAAAAATAATAAAATAAGACTTTAAAAATTATTTTAATAGAGACCTAATATTAAGGGACTTAGTAAAGACCGTTTATTAGGAGTTTAATTAACAATTTTAATTATAATCGAGAAAGATAATGTTGGTCTGGAGTTGGTAAACCTGCAAATATATTACAACTTTTATATTCATACACTTCTAATTTTTCTACACTCGTCAAATACATTATTTTTCTCTTTATTTCTCTTCTTTTATCACACCATCATTAGAAGTGAGAATAGACTAAACCGTCCGTCAATGACCTATAATCTGACCTATTTATAGTTTGGTTCGGTCTGGTTGATAAAAAAGTTAATCATAGATTTTTTTAAACTTATCAATTTAAATAGATGAGGTTCAGACTTAAAAAAATTATATTGTTTGATAGAGTGATATATATATATATATATATATATATATATAATAAATGATGTATTTTTATCTCTCTTAAAGTGCCAATGAGCATCCATGTTTAAAAAACATTTTTCAATATGTTATATGTATCATTAGTCAAAACAAAACGCGGATTTGCCTCCATAATCAAAGAAATATTGAAATGTATGCATTAGAATTAACATTAAGAAAATAGAAAACAGAGTGTAATGCTTCAAGTAGACGTAACCACATCTAATATAATCGTCAGAAGTAAAGAAGTGACGAAAAATTTCACCTAAATTTTTGGCAACCATATGCATGAATAATTGAAAATCTATAGACTTGGAAGGCATCAGCATTTGACAAGTTGCACAAAGGTCTTGGTGATGAATGATGATGGATACATCGATGGTAGACTTGCAAACCATGTGGCAGCATGCATGGTGATTCATACAGTTGATTAATCAATTGACCACCAATATTATATGTAACAACAGGGTTCTAACTTCGAAGTAAGACCAGAGTCCGTTTTAGAGAAGCCTTCTTCTTGGTCCTATGTAAGAGCCGATCAGGTGCTAGATCTTCTCATCTATGATTCACATTCAATCATATATAATCATTTATCGTAAGGATTAAATATGAGAATAAAAATAATGCACTCAAAATATCATTAAAATATAACTCATTACAATATTAATAATAATTTTTTTTATTTTATTTGTAGAACTGGAATTATATATGATGTATTTTATATGGAAAAATTTCTTCTTTTTGTGTGAAACTTCATATTATAAAATTTTATTCACAGTTCTATATATAAAGTTAAATTGTTATATAAAAATATAATATATATTTGGATTAAGGAACAAATCATGAAAATAATAGAAATTTAAATTGTATATCTTAATAATATTTTATTTTAAATCTTAAATATATTTAAATTAAATTTTTTTGAAGATATTTTAAATATTTAGATAACATTATTTTTATACTCATTAAATAATATATAGAAATAAAATTCAATATCAACATTCTTTTATCTCCAAATTTTTCTTTTTAGCAAATGAACGAATCTTAAGTAAACTCAAATATTATTTTAAAGAGAAAAACTTGTTTATTTTGATAAAAACTTGTTTATTTCGATTGTTTATACTAACGTGGAATAAACATAACATATACAGTAATTATTTTTAAAAGACAACTGTTAATTTGATCTACATAATAAGACGATAAATTCTCATTGAAGATATTGTAAAATTATTTTAAACAGTTAATATTGTATAGTCATTGAAATCTATTTAAAAAAATTCAGTGCATATCACAAAATGGATAATTTTCATATTATATGCTTGAAAGAGTACACCATAGAGGACATTAAAATTTATGAAGAAAGATAATAACACAACCATAAACAAAGGCACAAATAACTTATTTTGTGCGGTGGATGTGTTTACAAGTGGCTGATTATGAATTAAACAATGAAAAGCTCTATATCTTTGGATTGATCAGCTGAGAAGCTGTATATGTCCATGAAAATAAAGTTGTCCCCTGTTTTTCCTCCAGTTCAATTAAAATAGTAATCCATAATCTAATGCCGATAAGGAAAATCTTAATATTGATCAATAAGACAATATTTGTTTTTGAAAAAGACTGCCAAAGCCATATCTATTGGACACACAAGTATATCTCATTCAATTAGGAGGATGTCGCTTTTGAGTGTTTTATTGCAAAAGGAACTAAAATATACATGAAAATCCAAGTTCAAGGCCACCCCACCAATTATGAAGTGACAGAATCATACAAAGAAAAGTACGGTAAAATTTATGAGGTGCGCATTTTAATTAGGCACATCAAATTTTATCTGAAACTTGGACCACCGACATTTACATAAAAAAACACTATAGATTACTTATACTACTTGTCCTAGATCACTAATTACTAATTTACTATATGAGCGGTGATCTCATATAATATACAGGATTAAAATGTCATTACATATATTATATATGAGACAAGTAGTATAAATAATTTATCGTTAATAATTAATTACAGGGTCAAAATATGGTCTTTTGGTTGAAATTATATCCATATCACCTTGCCATTTGTGTTGAGAATGAGAGATGTCTAGAGCTCCTAACGATAAGAAAAACCACAGTACCATGCTATTGATTAGATGTGATGGGGCAACGAGCCACTTGAAATGCCTTGTTTAAGGTCTCATTAAAAAAAAATTATTTTTTTATTTTAACTTTTATATGGTATATAATCTGTATCATTATTATTTGAATAGATATATGTATTGATTATGCTATTACTCAATTAAAATCATAGAATAATGCAATTATTTATGATGGAGTATAGCATTGGAAACATCATTTAATATTGTTTTTCACATCTTACATTACAGATATTATTTTTTACAAAAAATATTTATTAAAATATCATACTGAAACTTTCGTCTCAAACTTTACTATGAACGAAACAAAACAATTGTTTTTTTACTTTGATCCTAGTTCTTTATTCTTTGTTTTGATTTTATTTTTCGTTTTGAATTATCATGATGTGATTAGCTCTTGTCAGTGACCATAATTTAATCTTATATGTGTTTTTAATTTATTCGTCTTTTTTTCCTTCGTTAAGTATTAAGTAAATATTTATTTTTTAAATTATTAGTCTTTTTTATCCAATTGTAGCTTGATTAGCTATTTCTATTTGTCTGGAGCGGAAACTAAGGTGTTGATAATAACATTGTACAATATTTTGAAGAGTCCTTTAAAATTGATTACTTATTGTACAAAATTGATAGATCAATTACTTTATTTCAAAGTAGATTTGAACAATTTAAATTGTATGCAAATATTTTTGGTTTTCTACTTAATATTGAGAAATTAAAATAATTAGATAATGAAAAATCAAAAGGAAATTGCATTAATCTTGAACATTCTTTAAAATATAAGGACAACTCACACATGGATGGATAAGATTTATTTGTAGAACTTAAAATTCTAAGAGAGATAATACAAGTAGAAAATGATACATCAATTGACATACTTAATTATATAAGAAGATTAAATTATTTTTCAAATGCATATATTGTTTATAGAATAATGTTAATAATTCTTGTAATTGTCGCTTCAGGAGAAGAAAAAAAAACTATTCGAAGCTCAAATTAATTAAATCTTATATATGATCAACGATGTCACAAGAAAGATTAAATAGATTAGTTTTATTATCGATTAAAAAATAATTGTTAAACGAAATCGATTACAATAATTTGATAAATAATTTTGCATCGAAAAAATTATGAAAATCAATTTTAAATAAAAATATTAATAATTTATTTATTAACTTTGAAAAGATCCCATGTGATAATGTTGGATCTAAAGTTCCTGAATTTCTTCCCCAATATCCAACACCAATAAATTCTTTGCAATTAGAGCAACTATGCTCGGCCAATAACAAATTTTATGACGTCTACATCTTTCATCTTACAACAAAGAATTTAATCCATATATATTTTTACATGATTTTTATATCATTAAATAATCATAATTATTAAATCATTAGTAATATTTTATTGTTGTTATCATTACTTTTAAAATTACTCATATAATTGATCGTAATTAACCGATTATGTAAAAGAATTTATACTAAGAATTCATATAAATTAAACTCTCACAACAAACCACGAAACGTACTGTCCTCTCCCTTGGCCTCCCTTGTGTGTTTCCTTTTTTCCTTTTCTTCATTTAGGATGTGTTCGGTTTGAGAGAGAAGTTGTGAAGAAATAAATATGTAAGAGAGAGTAAATAAAAAATAGAATTAATTTAATTTATTGATTGATATAAGAGAAAAATAATATAAATAGATCAAGGGTAAATGAGTTTAGTTTTGAAAACGACAAGAATATCCTTTATAAATTGTTTTAGATTATTTCAACTTTTCAGGGGATAAATTATTGCAAATATTCATTTGAAAAATCCTTTGTGCGCTAGATACCTTTAAATATTAATTACTTAAATGTAAAACTATTTTGTGGCAAAAAAATTTAAACTGTTTCATTGAGTTAGGATTGGAATATATTTTATATTGTCAAAATCTTAGACACAAGTTTTACCTTTATAAATAAATACTAACAATTTTTTAAAATTCTAAAATTGAGGAATATGACAAAATAAATGATATTTTAGTATATATTTTTTAATATAGAGTATATTGGTGAGTTTTTTTAGAGGTTATATATATATATATATATATATTCCTTTTAAAAAAAAAATTCACCAACATACTCTATATTAAAAAATATATATTAAAATGTCCTATTTTTTTAAGGTTGCATCCTTTCTCTACGACTATTTTTTTTTTCTTGCAGTAGGAGGTCACATATCCGAGATACGATCATTTATAACCTTTTACTGTAAAATAATTAAAAAAATTAAAAGTTTATGGATGATCGCATCTCGGGGATGTAATCTCATACTGCAGAAGAAACAAAAAGCAACGTGAGTCCAACAAAATTGTTCTCTCTTCGTCACTTCTTTTGTGTGTCAATCAATTAATTCGACTAAAAATTTAAATTAATTTTTGAATCATCAAAATAATTTATAAAATATACAATTTACTATTATAAAAATCTCTAAAACACATAATTTGTTATCAAAATAATATTTTAAAGGCTAAATTAGTTGACAATTGGCTGATTTGAGGTCAGTGACCAAAATAATAGGGTCATATATTTTCAAGAACTATATTATCCTATTTGATATTGCACTTTAATTTTAATACTCTCCCTTAAATTTCATTGGATTAATCTCTTAGTAGACCTGGCTGTGATTTGCTTCAGATTTTGCCTCAGTACACTTTTCAGTTGATTTTTAATTGTTTGGGCTCTTTTCATTTTTGGTCAAATGGGCTTTTTTTATCTTTTGAATTTTAACTCAACTAAACCCAATATTTTGCTTGTGTTCCTTATCTTTCTATTAACATAATGATTTTACACATGCACCGTTCTAACTGAGCGTACCAGTATGGCATAACTAACAAACTTCATTATAAATGTTTCCTTTGATATTGGGCACTTTCTTCAACCGTGCAAGACCGCGTCAAATTTCTCGTCTTTGTTGATGTTTATAATATAATAGAGACGAGAGAGATGACAATAATAAAATAAATATTATGATTTATGATATATATATTTAATATACAAAATAATTACAACATTTTATTTTATAATATAATTGATATATATATATATATATATATATATTTAAATAATAAAATAATTATATATATATATATATTATATTTAAATAATAAAATAATTATCTAGATCCATTACATTTTTTAAAATTAATTTATTATATTTAAATACTATAAATTAAAAAAAAAAAGCTAAAATATTAAAGAAATAGTAAAATGCTTTTATATTTAAAAAATATATATTGATATTACTAAATAAATTTAAAATTTAAAATAATGAGTAACTAAATAATTATATTTATTAGTCAGAATATAAATAAAGATATTATATATATATATATATATATATATGATAAAAATACCCTTGTAAATAAATTAAATTTATTTTAAATTTTCAATTAATTATTATATTTTATAATTTTAAATGCTAATTTATTAAATTATATAAAAGACAAAATCATCATTGTGATAAAATCATAAATATTTTTATATTAATTATTAATATTTCATTTTTAAGTTTAATATCAAATTATATTCATTATTTTTATATTATTAAACATATATTTTATAAATTATTATTTTTTTATTATATTTCAATTTCATATTTTATAAGAATAATTGAATAAATTAGTGTTGTTATTATATTCTGCTGATTTCTAATCCAATACATATTCATGATAGAAATTTCAATTAAAGAGACAATATATTATAGAGATTTGAATTAACTTATATTATAATATCATGGCAATTCATTAAACATTGAATTCAAATAAGATAGAACATATTCTTATAATACGGTGGGAGAGTATATGTTAACAAAAAAAAAATTATTATTTTATTTTTAGTCTTTATAAAACAAATATGTGAACTTTAAATCCCTTAAAAAAATTTCGTATTCCTGTTTGGTCCATGAATTTAAATCAATTATTGTTTATTCTTCAAATTTTTGGATGACTTTTTTAGAAATGTTTAGGACATGGTTAACTTCCTTATAAAATTTAGAATTTTTTAACAACTAATAAATTAAATACGGATTTTTAAGTTTTTGACGTTGAAAAAACTATATTTAATTTATTACTTCTTCAAAATTTATAAATTTTTTTGTGGAAATTTTTTATAAACATTAATGCAAAAAACAATTCAAATATTCTAAAAATACACAAAAGTTGATTCCAAATCATAGATAAAAAGTGAAAAATGACAAATTTTAGAAGACTAAAAGTTGATTAAATTTTTTATAAGCACTACAAATAAAATAATGAAATTTTATAGAAACAAAAACTTTTTTAATCTTATTTTATTGTTGCTGTCTATTTTTAAGAAATATGAACTGAATTAAATAGATGAAAATATATTTGTTTAATTCAGTTTGATTTTAGGTAAGAAAAAATGTCAACCAACTAAAAAATAGTTAGTTTGATTTTATTTTTGTAATTTATTTTCATGAAATCAAAACCAAATCAAATCAATGAAAAATTAGATGGTTTAAATAATTCACAATGATAATTTTTTATTTAAAAAATACGAATCAATAAATAATAATTGTTTTAGTTTGATTTTTGCAATATATTTTTCTTGAAATCCAAAACAAAATTTAATCGATAAAAAGCAAATTGACCTGATTTAGTTTGTTTCAATTGAATTGGTAATTTTAAAACTTTAAAAAAATTATTTAAAAAATATAACTTAAAATTTTTCAAATAATATACTTTTTTATTCTATTAAAACAAATATATAAATAAAAAAAATTATATATAATTATTAAAAAAAATAAATAAAATTACTTTGATCGATCATTTGATTTAATTTCAAATAAAAATTTAATTATTTAATTTTTTTTACGAATTAATCTCTTACATTTAGAAGTGTGCTGATGTCAAATTGTTTGTGTACACTAATAGTAAAAAGATAATTTTTTCTCCCGAAAATGCAAATAATGAACCCAAAACTTCCACTTTATTTCAATCGTTTTGGCAGATAATTAAATTAATAATAACAGAAAAGAAGAAGAATACCTATATAAGTTTGGAGAGAAAAGGAAAATAAAGAAAAGAGAGAAGTAGATTTTGAGGATGAGTTTGAGAGAGAAGAATGGTAGGAGTGTTGTTATGGAATTGAATTTGGAGGAAATAGGTAGTTTAATAATGAAAGGAGTATTGACTTTGAAATGTCTACGTGTATTGTTAGTGTGTTTTTGTTTTGAATTTTTTGTTAATATCAAAATATGGAGAGGAATATCTTAATCTATAGTCGATCTCACGTACTATTTTCATTTGCACTAGAACGACCCTTATTTTTTCTGTAAATAAAAAAAAAACACTTTATTAATTAACCAACCACTATCATGAATTCAGTAAAATATAATAATTTTATAGGAATTCACATGCTATTAATAAAATAAAGTTAAATTATTTTTTTAGTCTCTTTTGATTTATTTTCTAATTTTATTTTAGTCTCTTAATTATTTTTTTTAGTTTAGTTAGTCCATTAACTATACTTCCGCCGATAAAGTTGGTCAATTTCATTATTTTTTGGGTAAAAATTTTAAATTTAGTACATATATCATTTCATTTATTTACAAACTCATAAATTCTAAAAATTATGAACAATTCAATATAAAATCTCAGAAAATTCATCAAACTTATTACCTTCAAACTCATTACATTTCATTTTAATAACTTACAGATTTATATTCATAACCTTTCAAACTCAAAAATAATAATAATAATAATAATGAAAAATTCATAAACTCATTCTTCTTCTATAACCTTCATCTCAGTCATTTTCTTTGCCTCCTTAATTCATTTTCTTCATCTCATTCATCTTCTCGAGATCGAGATAATGAATTCACTAAAATTTCGACTCCAACAAAAATTAATGCTAAAAAGAATTAGTTCAGTTATGGTCACACTAGCTACCCAAATCAAATCTATTTGTTCCTTTTATAATAACATCTTATTTGTTTTTTCATTTTTCATTAGTTTGAAAGTTATATGTTTGAATTTTTTTGGTGAAGTACGTACACGATAACAAGAAGAATGTGTTTGAATTTATTTATTTATTTATTTATTTTTGAGTTAGAAAGTCTATGTTTGATGAATTATTTTAGATTTTTTAATTGAATCAGATCATAAAGTTATAGATGTATGAACTTGCATATAATAGAGATGAATAGATGACACTTGTACAAAAATTGAATAGAATTATAATTAAGGAATAACGGAATGAAAAATAACTAAAAAATTAAAGTGAAATCATAAAATAAATTAAGGAGCTAGAATAGTAATTTTGCCAAAAAATAATTAATATTATACTAAAAATTGAGACACGTTTTTTTTTTTTTACATTTCTGATATTCATTGTTAAACAAAGGACTATTGACAACTACACGTTATATAAAATTAGAAAATAATAATTAGTAATATTATATTAAAAAATAAAAATTTAATTTTTATTTCAAATGCGACGCTTAGAACACTGATATAGATTTGATTCTTTAATAGGTTTTTTGTTTCTATAATACAAGCTTTCATAAAATAAAGTTTGAGAAATATAATTATTTGTTAGTTACATTAAAAAATGATATTAACTAACGGTTTCAATTACATTATATATTGAAATAAAATATAAGCAAAATAAATAACCAAAAAATTAATATATTTAATTTAAATTTAATATCAAAAATATTAATTTTTTAATTATTATTTTTACTTTTATTTTATTTTCAAAATATATTTTATAATCAAGAAGAAATATAAAATAAAGTACAATTAAAAGATTGAATACAAGTAATTGTCGTATTAGTTACATTTATCACTTTAATGAACTATTATAAAATAATATATAACAAAAATTTACTTAATCCAATTATTCAGTATCCAAAAAAATTAAATTAAGGTATTTATTTTTAAATATAGAAAAATTGATTTAATGTTAGTATAAAATTACATTTAATGATATTAATTTTAAAATACATTAATATAACTTTTATTTTATGGAATAAGTTTTCACTAATAATCTTGTTTAAAATGTATTAATTTTTTATGAATTTAAAAATTTAATAAAATTAAAATAAATTTCTCATTGAGTATGGAAAAATAATTATTTTTTCTTATAATTAAGATAAAATAAATAATTTTTATTTTTGGTTGTTTAAAATATCCGTCAAAGGGAAGCAAAAGACTAATCATTTGAAGTATAATAGTACAAAGATCCATTTCATAAGTTAATCTTTTATTTTTATCCGTGAAATATCACATTATAGTGGTAGATAATTTTTATACTTAATTATATTTTTAATTTATCTATTTTATTGCACTCATAGAGATAATTTCCTTTTTTTAAAATTGAATATTTTTATTCTTAAATTTTCACACAATTGTGTTAAGCAATAGAGGTGGCATATATAATATGACAGCCAGCAGAGATGAATTCAAAACACAATAAAATATAGACAGAAAGAAAAAGATGATTCAATTCACTTCACTTCACTTCACACAAATCTCACGGAACGGAAGTATGAATCAGCCGTTTCATAAAAGCGAAAAAGACATTCATATCCTTCGAACCTAGTTGGTGTGAGGTCTTCATTCTCAAACAACCCGAGAGGTAACTCAACAGTAACTACCCTCTAATTTTAATATAGTGTTTGTATTTTTTATTTTTATTTTCTCGTTTTCTCTGTCCCTTTCCAATCTTTTTCGGGGTAGAGAAAACAAAGTGATGCAAATGCAACTTCACTGAATTGCAATGTAAGATCCCCTAATTAATTTCGTATCTTTGGTTTTTTATTTTATTTGTGTCATGATAATTAATTATCTCATTCATATTTGTGCACCGATTCTTTAAAAGCAATTTGATTTTTTAATCGCGCTTCACATGCATGTTGATCCATCAAATTTCATCTATTAATTTTGATTATGCTTCAACCCTTATTTTATTTTTCAATACTGCAGCTTAATTATATCTTAATTCATCCACAATTGGGAGTGATTTTCTCTAATAAACACAGTCCTTTATACCCACCCACTCTAGTTGTGGGATAGAAAAAGTGGTGGTGGATGATTTTATAGGTTTACTCTCTTTTTACTTTTTTTTAGATCTCATTGATAAATGATATTAAAATTAATTAATATTATGAAAATATAAGGATATAATTAATATTGTTGAAAAATCTGTAATGTTGGATTGGATTGGAATTAGAATAATACAAGAGTTTCATGAGATTTTAGATGTCATGTTTTTTTACACGTAATATTATTTTTGGCTAGAAACCAAACAAAACAAATTTATTAATAATCAAATTTGTAATATACGTCGGAATTTTATTATAAGTCATATATTTACAGATTATCAAATTCAAATACAAATAACACAAAATCTAAAGATTAAATATGTATTGAAAAAGTTGATATACCAAAACAAAATTACAATAGAATATAACAAAACTTGTTACACACACTACAAGACTAGTGACAACATTCATCATATATCATATATATCCCTAAAAATTTGAGACATTATCTCTTGAACCTGGGGCGAAGCTAGACTTCGAAGTCCATAAGGGTCAAATTTTAAATGAGCTTGTAATTATTTAGAATTAGGAAATATAAATAAAAAATTGGAAAATTATAAATTATGAAGAAACAATAAACTTCAGTTTTTTTCATAAACACAAGAAGATGTATATAATAATTTAGAATACTACCCTTAAATTTAAATTATTTGTTTAATTAATAAATATTAAACATAAAATAAGTTATCGAAACTTATGTTACATTTATGGAAATAAGAGAAAGGGAGTATGTTGTTGGTCAATGCCTAAATGACAAACTGTTATGAAATAATAATTGAAATATTTATTAAGAAATATGAATTTCACAAGCTGTTATGTCAACTTATTAATTCTCGGATGTTCTTGACACGTCAATGTTGCACAGCAACCCTTCTAACATTGCATGTTTGCAATCTACACAACACCGGTCAATTTATTTTACCAATTCCTTCTTTGACTGTTTTCCTTTTTCTTATATTTTTCCAACTACGTTTTTATAGAACCTGAAAACACCTTATACCTTACCATCCGCAACTTTTTCCAAATATAATGCAATATTTATTTAATTGAATTACTGCCAGCTATAACTTACCAATCGAATCCTAAATTTATCCTTTTAATTCGTTTCAGGATAATCATCACCATCACAAAATTAAGAAATGGATACGTTGAACGAGTATTTATCAACCAAAGCGGAACACTTAGCTTCATCACTATACAACTACATGTTAAGGTCAAAACGGCGTCGTAATAGTAATAATAATAATAATGGATATTATTATTATTACAATAACCGTTATCATGGTCTCGAAACCCTAATTCATTCAGAAGAAAATAAACTACCCTGCACAATTCTACATTGCTACAACATCAGCAAAACCAAAACACCATCAACATCAAAGAATTTAATTCAATATTCATCGCGGTTGCAACGACTATCGAAATCAATGTGGTCATCATCGCCAGGCTCGCCGGCGGTGAGGTCGACTGTAATGGGAGATTTGATTGGAACAGAGAGTGGTGATTGTATGAGCTGGGATATATTTGAGAAGGTTGGTGGTGAAAGTGAAAGTGAAAGTGAAAGTGAAAGTCAAAGAAGGTGTTGCAGAGTGAGGAAGAGAGAGAAGAAGGAGTATCCGCCGGCGATAACGTTGCTGAGAGAAAATAGAGGAGTGCCGTTGGTTTTCAAAAAGGAATGTGGTAAAGATGGAAGGTTGATTTTAAAGACGGAGAGAGTTTATTATGAGGGATACAGCGTCCAAGCACATCGAGATAATGGTAGAGTTATCATGACGCTCATCCATCATGATCATGTTGATGATGATAATGAGGAGGAAGAAGTAGAAGAGAGTGGCCTTGAGTTTGAGAAAGAGATGGCTGAGGAGAATTGTGAGACTGGCCTTGGGCTTGGGCTATGTGGGGATTTACGTCACTGTGTTTCGTATGCTGGTACGGGGTTTTTGAGGGATTTCGAATCATTCTACTTGGGCCGGCCTGGTTCCCTTCCGCTTCGGCCCATGACTTCTGTTATGTGAGCCCATCTCTGCACTCGTGTGGTGCAAAAACACAGTTCATTGGACTCGCTAGCTTGTGGAAAGTAAATCTTCCTACTGTTATTTTTTTCTTCCTTCGACATGTTGTTTTGGCCTTTTCAAGACCAAGACACAAATAAATTCTTATTTGTATTATTATTGACTGCATTCGTTTCAGAATTTTTTATGAAATTTATTTTTAATTAAAAATTATTTTTTATTGATTGAATAGTGTTTCTTTCATATTTTTGAAAAATCACTTTGTTAAAAAACTTATTTTTTAGCTAAAAATTGTACATTCTCATTTTTTTTTACGATAGATGAGAGAAAAAGATATCCCAAATTTTAAAAACAAGCAACTTAAGTTATTAATGAGAGGAAATGATATAATTACCTTATCCTTTTTGAAAAATCTAAAATTGTCCTCTATCAATTTTTACTAGAGTTTTCTCTCTATTTTTCACGCTCTCAATTTTAATCATTTTTCTACTTTCATGAGACTTTGATATAAGTTTTCATCAAATAAAGTTTTTTTTTCTTTTTCAATTTCTCCACATAGTATTTTTTTTATGCCTTTTATTTGAATTATTTTATTTTTACATTATTCATATATTGATACGATTTTTTTTGTTGTTTTTATATGTTTATTTCTTGCTTTCTGATGAGTATTTAAAGTACATTAATCAATTTTAAAATACATCTAAAAAGTGATAATTAGAAAAGTCGTATCTTTTATAGTTATTTTGTAGTTTAAAAAATCACTTTTATAAAATTATATACAAACAGATTAAAAATTATTTTTATAATAATAAACAAACATAAATCAAAAAATCATTTTTAAACAAATCTCTACAAAATAATCTCTAAATTTTTTAAACTAAAAATCATTTTTATTTAAGCTCAAAGAAATGCACCCATTATTAACATTCAGACAGGCCTGACGTATCTGTTTGTTTACTTTTAACGATAAAATAAATTAAGTAACAAAATTCTATACAATTGTTTTTTTTTAAATCAAAATATTTGATTGGTTAAGAAGAATAAAATTATAAATGAAATTGTTGAAACAAATTGTAAAATTGGATAATTTTGTGAGGCCTAATAATTTTTTAGTTTTCTAAGTGGTAGGTTCTTCATTGCACCAATAAATATGAATACAAATAATGTTCTAATTGTTGCACATGAGCTGCTAAGATCAACAATAGAAGAAGAAGCTACTAAAATAAATTTTAACAAATGTGCTCAATATAGACTGTTGTAGTTATGTAATCTATACAAAAGTCTCATTCAAACTAACCAGTTTGAGTGTGTTGTAAGAATATATCTTTTTCACTTAATTGATAGCATTATTTTTATCGACAAGACTCACACTCGGGTCGAGGCAAACTATATTAGTTTATTCGTTAATTTAGAGTGTTGCTGAGACTATACATGGAGTATAATTGCATTTTGTGCTATACGATAACTTAAGAGATTAAGCTATTCATGACACTAGATAGTTGGGATGATATATGACACTATTATAGAGGTATATGACTCATATTAAGTTGTTTTATTAATTTATAAATTTGTGTTTTTAATTTACCAAATTGTCTTTTAATTTTTGTGTTGCTGAATTTACGAACATTTTTCTAACATGTAAGCGGGGTGATAGTAGAAGGGTTCCTAACATGTTGTTGAAGGTGGGTTCTTAACATATTGGTGGAGGTTTGATGTTATTTTGCTTGAGGATGTAGTGTTTACCACATACGATGATGACCGAATCAATCATCCTTTTGAACCAACGACGATGTTATCCGGCTACCTTCATTTAAGTGGAGTTTCAATCTCATATATATCGAAGCGATGTCTTTGACAATTTGGTCTCATTTAATGTATTCCATGTGATGTTCCTATGATGTTAGCTACTACAAATCGAGAGTGGTAGAATACTTTGAGAGCATGTATAGTGATCCTTTAGAGTCTCTCGCCTGTAGTGATGTTTCTTGGTGTGGTTTCTGAGAACTATTATGTTTGGTACTTAAATGTTTCATATCCTCTTATTCTCTCAGATGCTTTACGTATTACTCCAGATATCGATCCACACGTTCCATCATCTTATGCACAACTTGATCCATCTTCTACACGAGACGCTAAAGCATATGAGCTTTTGAAGAGGACCATATAGATGGTAAATTTAGATGGAGAAGTTTATGTGATATTAAGTTAGTTACTCCACATGTTTCAAGGATACCATTAGTGGATTGTGCTAGTATATTTAGTATGATGAATGTATTTTGTATCGTTAATATTTTGTATCATGAATATAATTATCATGATAGTATATGTTTATTTTCAGTCAAATATGATCAATAAGTACTCATTGTTTTATATATTTAAGTGGAGACTGTGATATTCTCTTTATTTCGCTCTTTCAACGAATTCAAAATGAATCTTTGTGCAAGTTTATACTTTGTCATGTCTTTAACAAATTTTCTCTCATCTTAATTTAAACGCCCCAAATATGAATGGAAAATTACCCTTATGAGAACAAATTATTGTTGATTTTGATTTTACTTTATATATTCCACTTTCACATCCCATAATTATTTTGTTTTTCTTCTACTTTCTCTGTTAGTTGTATCACATATAATAGTAACAATTATTATTCCATTTTGTCTTCTAATAGTTTTTGTTCATTCGAATACAATTTCTCAAGAAAAAAATATCTACAAAATATATTTCAAATGAAATATCAACATATATGTATACATTAAAAACTAATAATATCAATTATTATTAATATTACCTAATCAGTCATGAATTTATTAGTAGAATCTACCGTCGGTGTAGCAAAAACTTCACCAATAACTTCATTAATACTTGATTTAATTCAAAAAAAATATACTAAATTTAATTAATATTTATATTGTAAATAAAATATTTTAATGTAATTATTTTGATAAAAAATATACATTTCAAAAATTTGAGTAATATTTCAAAATTTTGAAACTTTTTCGATTCTTTTATCTTTATCGAAAGTTTTGACATTTCGAAGATTTTGTTTTCAAAACTTTCGAAAATTCAATGCTTCAAAGGTTTCAAAGTTTCGAAAATGTGCATTTTGAAAGTTTTGTTAAAAATGAAAGTTTCGAAGATATTTAACAAATACAATAAATACTATTTCGAAAATTTTAAATTAATTCAAACTTTCGAATAGTTCAAAAATCTTAACTCATGTTATATTTCAAAAATTTTATAATCAATCAAAGTTTCGAAAGTTTGAAAATTTTCTAAATTTAGTTAATTTTTGTAAAGTTTCGTATATGTGAGTAAAAAAATAAGTGTACAAAATTTCGACTTTATATATAACAAAAAAAAGATTGAAAAATATATATTTTTCAATGTATTGGAAGGTGTGAGATATAAATGGGAGGATGAAAATTAAAAAACTCATAATTTTTTAATGTCAAAGTTGGGGATATGTCTTATATATAATTGAAGTTACTTATAGGTATTATAATTGAAGTTAGTTATAGGTATTAAAATTTGTTAGTTTGATTATGGTTACTGTATAAAGTGTATCAAATATTTATTATAAATGATTTACTACTTATATTAATTTTGAAAAATTCAATTTTTTTTTTTAATTATTTTTCTTTTTGTTGAATTTTAGCATGTTTCTCAATGGTACAGATGCCGGTGAACAAAAATGATGTAATAAAGCAACTTTTGTGTAATTTATTCTAACACGACTTTTCTTGTGCTCCTAAGAATTTGTTTTTTTTATTAATATGTTCCTTTTTCTTTTGAAAAATGATAAAATTAAAGTATAAATATGAGTAATTTATATTCAAAATTTTAATTTTTGTTTATTTTTTTTAATATTATTATATTCAATATTGATTAAAGATTTGGAAAATTAAAGAAATTACAAGTATTATTTGAATGAAAAAAGACATCAAAAATTAAATATTAATTTGACTCAATTAAAAACTTTAATTTTTATAAATATGATGAGTTAAAAGAAAATATTTTATGCAATATATTTAAAATCAGACAATATTAATTAACTTGGCTGAAATAACAATTATGATATTTGGTCCAAATAAAGGTCAAATGATCTTTTTCAAATATTTTTTCTTACATTATTGATCTTTTATTCTACAAAATAAATATACTTATTTGCTATTTTAGTCATTCTACTTTCATCAATTTTTAGAATTGGTCCTTTATTTTAAAATTTGATAGTTTTAATCTATTTTGTAGTTTTTTTACTACAAAAATGATAGTTTAATATATTTTAAATGATATGACATATCATTTCATTATTTAGAATTATATAAATTGATTAATTATTTATATGTTATTAGTTAATTACAAAAATGAATCATTTATGAAGTTAAAATTAAAGTTTTTTGAATATTTTATTACTATTTCATGGATATTAATAAGTCAACATCATAATTTTATATGTCACGTCGCTTAAAATATGTCACATTGCATTTTTAGTTAAAAAACAAAAAAAATGTCAAAACTGTTGGGTTTTAAAATAAAAAGACTAATTCAAAAAATATATAATAATAAAAGAACTAAAATTACAAATAAACCAAATAAATAATATGATTATTTTATATTAATTTAAAATTTAATGTATTTTAACTTTTTATTTATGTGCCTTTATACACATGTCAATAAGGGTATTTTGGTGTAGTTTGAATTGTTATGAGTCAAAAAATAATTTGATTTAAAAATTAAAAAATAATTTGAATGATATTTTAGAATATTATATCTGAATTAATGCAATTTAAATTAAATTGTTTCCGTTAGACGTTGTGTGAAACTAATCTAGACACGTACATTTTTTTTTTCTCATAAAAAAACAAATGCAGTATAATAATATTCACTTTTTTGCTATTTTCAGTTTGTTTTATCAGTCAAAGTAAAACAATTTATTTATATAATGGCCCTTATTAAAAAGACAAAAGAAGTTTTGTTGTGCAATAGTGCTAGTGCGATTATTATAGTATTTAGTAGAGTTTGATGTGGGAATTTCTGAGTTTTGTGCTTTAAATTTCAATTTTGGGTTTGAAGTTTGAACAGTGATAATTGATTAATTATTTATATGTTATTAGTTAATTACAAAAATGAATCATTTATGAAGTTAAAATTAAAGTTTTTTGAATATTTTATTACTATTTCATGGATATTAATAAGTCAACATCATAATTTTATATGTCACGTCGCTTAAAATATGTCACATTGCATTTTTAGTTAAAAAACAAAAAAAATGTCAAAACTGTTGGGTTTTAAAATAAAAAGACTAATTCAAAAAATATATAATAATAAAAGAACTAAAATTACAAATAAACCAAATAAATAATATGATTATTTTATATTAATTTAAAATTTAATGTATTTTAACTTTTTATTTATGTGCCTTTATACACATGTCAATAAGGGTATTTTGGTGTAGTTTGAATTGTTATGAGTCAAAAAATAATTTGATTTAAAAATTAAAAAATAATTTGAATGATATTTTAGAATATTATATCTGAATTAATGCAATTTAAATTAAATTGTTTCCGTTAGACGTTGTGTGAAACTAATCTAGACACGTACATTTTTTTTTTCTCATAAAAAAACAAATGCAGTATAATAATATTCACTTTTTTGCTATTTTCAGTTTGTTTTATCAGTCAAAGTAAAACAATTTATTTATATAATGGCCCTTATTAAAAAGACAAAAGAAGTTTTGTTGTGCAATAGTGCTAGTGCGATTATTATAGTATTTAGTAGAGTTTGATGTGGGAATTTCTGAGTTTTGTGCTTTAAATTTCAATTTTGGGTTTGAAGTTTGAACAGTGATGCGGTTGCAGTGATGGTTCCGAATACAATGCCACTTTTCCTCATTTTTACGTTTCCATTCATCATATCCTAACATCGATTTTATTCTTCATTCCTTTTTTTCACAAACCCCAGGTTTTTACTCTTTCCTTCTTTAATTACATATCCAACTTATCTTATTTCTCACTCTAAGTATCTCATAAACGCTTAGTTTTTTTTTTTTTTTTGATAGTTTTTATCGTAATAATTTTGATTGTGAGTTGTTCAATTTAGGACTCTGATTTTATTGTTCAATTTCAATTCGCACCCTTAAATTTCACTTTGTATTCGTTTGATTAATCAACCAGGGGAAAATGAAAAGTAAAATAAAAATTAATCATACAAGTGCTCTGAATTTCTGAATTTTTTTTTTTGGTTGAGGTTGTTTCTTTCGGTTGGCTTCAGCTCTAAAAAATATTATTGGATCTACATATTGTGATTTCATGAATGATGTTACACTTACTTTTTTTTTCCATTTCTTGTTTTGATCACCCGCTTGTTTTTTTGGGGTTGGTACTGTGGGGAAGGTTTTTATTTTGAGTTTCATTGTTAATTGATTATCTTTGTTTTGTTGATTATGAGCAGTATAGTTTTCATGGAGAGGGTCCATTTTCAGTTTTCATGTGGGAGCTTTTTTTCTGTTTCTTTTTCTGACTAATGAATTTATTATTATACTATATAAGCAAAAATGGTAATTGAAATAAGCAAAAATGGTAATTGAAAAGTTGATGATGTATTGACCTTGATTTAAGACTAGATACATCAACTTTTCGGTTATCAATTTTGTTTATATTTCATTCAAGAGTAGTATTGTTGAAGATGAAACCTCTGAGGAATTGTTTAGAATTTCACTCTTCTCTGTTTTTCTTAGTATAATTTGATGGATGGTTACCTGTTTATACTGTTTTTCTGTCTCTCCTTAACTACTAATGGATTGAAAGTGGTCGTTTGATGATGCTTAATTTTGAGAAGTTTGATCATTTGGTTTTTTCTTGCAGATATTGAGTTGAGTTTTTCCGGATATGGGTTCGTTTTTCAGTGTTGCGAATACCAATTCTGATCAAAGTGAGGGAGATGGCGTCTCTTCAAATGAGACATGTAAGAGGCAAAGAATGACGGCTACCTTCTATGAAGAGAATCCGAGACTATTCCCTAATCTACCTGATGAGGTTTCGATTCAGATTATTGCTAGACTTCCTCGAATTTGTTACTTCAATTTAAGGTCGGTGTCGAGGAAGTGGAAGTCGGTTATCGTGAGTTCAGAATTATATAAAGTAAGGAAAGAACTAGGGACGACTGAAGAGTGGCTATATCTGTTGATTAAGGTAGGCGAAAATAAGCTTCAGTGGCACGCGGTAGATCCTCGTTCTCAGATATGGCAGAGACTGCCTACTATGCCTAATGTTGTCGATGAAGATGAATCTAGGAAGGGTTCTTCTAGGCTTTGGATGTGGAACATTGTGGAAGGTATCAGAATTGCTGAAGTTATTAGAGGCTTTCTTGGACGGAAGGATGCATTTGATGAAATGCCCTTTTGTGGTTGTGCTATTGGAGCTGTTGGTGGATGTCTCTATGTTCTAGGTGGATTCTCTAAAGCTTCGACTATGAGATGTGTCTGGCGATTTGATCCAATACAAAATACATGGAGCAAGGTGAGTTCTATGTTGACAGGTCGGGCATACTGTAAGACAGGGATCTTAAATAACAAGCTTTATGTTGTTGGAGGGGTTAGTCAAGGTCCAGCTGGATTAGTACCTCTTCAATCTGCTGAAGTTTTCGATCCGTCTACAGGTATATGGTCAGATGTTCCTAGTATGCCATTCTCGAGAGCTCAGGTCCTTCCCAATGCTTTCTTGGCCGACATGTTAAAGCCAATTGCGACGGGGTTGACATCATACAATGGAAGGTTATGTGTTCCACAAAGTTTGTATTCATGGCCCTTTTTTGTTGATGTTGGAGGAGAAATCTATGATCCTGAAACAAACTCGTGGATAGAAATGCCAATTGGAATGGGCGAGGGTTGGCCCGCACGGCAGGCGGGTACGAAATTAAGCGTCGTAGTGGATGGTGAATTATATGCTTTTGATCCTTCTAATACTATGGACAATGGAAGGATCAAGGTATATGATCAAGGGGAAGATGCTTGGAAAGTTGTTATTGGAAAAGTCCCTATATATGGTTCTGATGATTCAGAATCTCCTTATCTACTTGCTGGTTTCCATGGAAAGCTTCATGTCATCACAAAAGATGCCAATCGTAATATCGCTGTTCTGCAGGCCGAACTGCGCAATAATTTGGATTCATCGGTACCATCACCCTCAAATCCGTCGCAAAGTTCATTGCATGAACTTGTGGAGCCAGCGGCGGCGGCTGAATCAGATGCTGTTGTTTGGAAGATAGTTGCCAGTAGGTGTTTGGGACATGTTGAACTAGTTAGTTGCCAAGTAATTGATATGTAGCTGCAAATAATAAATGTGTCAGTCAATGTTTGAAGGTGTTGGTTTGTTGAAAATGACTACATGAGTTAGTAGCCTCCTTGGACTGAATTCATTTGGATTTTGTGTAAGGTGTCGGCAAAGGGAAGGGTACTGCTGTTATAGTTTGTTTGTACTTATATTGATATTTTTACAGGGTAAATAAAGTCCTATAGAAACTGTCAGTTTGGACACTGACATTCTAGAATAATATCAGAGAAAGGAATCGATAGTATCATTTTGTCATACTAGATATATACATACATTAAATAACGTAGGTAACAAGGTGAATATGGTATTTATATTGTAGTATGAAAATCACTTAGTAGATGGGGTCAACTATATTCATCTCTCCCGTACATATAAGACAGACTCTTTTACCTGGTTCACAGAATAAATTTGTCAATAATATTTATTAGTTTTCTAAAATTTCCCTGCCCCATAATTCTATATTTTTATTATCTTGTTCTTTGCGGTCATTCCATAAATTTTCACAAGAGAGAAAATCTGAAGTTTTTCTTGCCCGTATGTCCAATATAGGTATTTTGAAAATAAAAATTAATGCATTTGATAATATAAAAGGAGACTTATAAAACGTGAAAAATAAACTTTAAAAAATAGACTTATATGTGGAGACAGTATGATAGTAAATTAAGTGACGTCCAGATGTTGAATCATACTGTATTTAATATTTCTGACCAAACCATTTATCTCCAAATCATTTCGTCCATATGAATGTGGTGCATGTGCCCGGATATTTATTGAATAAATTTCAATCAATATGAATATTGTTGAGGTTGTTTATGGAGGAGGATTCTAAGTCTATAATTTAGACTCAAATTCAAACTTAATAATATAGATAACAAAAGTTAATGATAATACTTTTTTGTTTAAGACGAATAAATCATGTTATAGATCAACCAACTAATCTTTAAAATATGAGGCATACTCCTTCCCTTCCTTTTTAAACCGTCGTTTTTATAGAAATTGTGTATTTTATTATTATTATTATTATTATTATTATTATTATTATTATTATTATTATTATTATTATTATTATTATTATTATTATTTTAATCTTTAAAATATGAGGCATACTCCTTCCCTTCCTTTTTAAACCGTCGTTTTTATAGAAATTGTGTATTTTATTATTATTATTATTATTATTATTATTATTATTATTATTATTATTATTATTTATTACAAATATAGAAATAAGTAAAATGAGATCATAAATAAATAAAAAACATTATAAAATGTAACGAAATTTATTGGTTTTTTATTTATTTAGATTTATTGGAGTTTTGTAGTATATATAGACTCAAACATTAACTAAAAAGGATGGACAATCATGTCCTGTAAAAAAAAAAGTTTGACTACTAATCAAAATGTATGTTGCTGGTATCTATCATGTCCTAATGATAGATATTTAATTTTATATTTTAAATAATATATTTATATATTAAAATAAAATAGTACAATAAACTATCAATTAGTTTTTTATTTACATTTTTCTAGTATGAATAAATAGAGAGAAAAAAATGACTCAGATCTAAACTCAATTATTAGGGAAACCTCCATCACAAGAACCAAAACAACAGGCGTCATTATCCTATACTCGCATTCCACATGTTTTTTTGTCCTTTATATTATGAATGCGTACTTGATTTTGATTCTTATCATTCAGCTTAAACTAGTTAGACATCGAACAAGTTTAAAGCAAGAGGTTCATTCTGAAAATTAACATAATCACTAAATTATCAACATTTATCTATGAATAAAGTCATAAACGTATTTCAATCAGAAAATAATAGAGGTGAAGGAAAAATATCTTAAAATTTACGTTTAAGTCTAATTCAACCTTACAAAATTCTAAGATGAAAAAGTCTCTCACTTATATAAACACATTTTCACACAATATCCCAGACAAAGTAGGATTTTAAACAAAAGACAAGTTATCATCAAAATAAAGTTTAAATAGAAATATTGTTGAGATCTTGTTCCTGTACAGAAAAACAATTACAACACTCAAGCTTGAGTAAAAGATGTGTTACAGGGATATCTATACTTTGATTCTTAGAGTCAAGAGTGAAGGACAAACACTACTTTATTTACACAAATTATTATCTGCATCTTGTGAAAGTTATGAAATAGCATACCAACCCTTGCAAAAATATTAACTCTTGGCATAGTTGATGGGGCCCCTTATATAATGAAACATTAACTATATATCTATATATCTATTTAATAAACAAAAGGGGAGATATAATGGGGCCACAAATATCTTAATTCTTAACCAAGCATGGATTATTGGCATGTGCAAGGGGGGTAAACTAAAGAATGTTGCTCTAGTGTGGCAATAAGGAATTTGGAGCTTTCTTGGATACTCTTGCATTCTTAAGAGTCATCATGAGTTTTTGTCTCTCACCTTCAACTTCTGCAAACTGAAGACTTAATTGAGAGTAACGGTCGTGCATCTCTTTCAGTTCTGTCTCCATGGAAGAATGTCTTGTCTTTAGTTCTAACATATCTTTAATTAGCTCATTGATATCCCTGAAACTTCTGAATACTGCTTCTTCGTCGTTGTGTTGTTTCGAGAAAGAACTGAAACATAGGAGAAAAAATGTCTCAATTGTTGTAGCTGGAGTGGTCTCAGTGCAATTTTTCATTTACATGCTCATGCATGTGAGCATGTAAAAAAGCCAACTATAACATAAATTGTGAACATTGCAATATTCCATTTACACACAAGCAAATAAGTGCTAAACTTATGTACATTTAGCAGTAAGGATAGAATTTTCCTTCAAGTAATTTTTTTATAGTAGTAAAAAAGAAAACAATACAAGACAATAAGTAGGAATTTGACATGTCTATAGTTTTTAACTTTATTTAATAATTCAATAAAAATGTACCTATTCTTTCCACAATTTTTGGATTCTTGTCTCATCTACAGTACTACTACGTTTATTCTTACTGCAACTTGCTATATATTGAGATTCCCTAAGCTCTAAAACCTAACAATCGTCCGACTTGTTGCATTTTAATATTTGGATCAAATTGGTTTTGGAAAATCACTGTTCCACCGGTTTTTAGCGTGAAACTGTAGTGGAGGAAGTTTTTGATGATCAGAGGATGAATCTTATTAATTACCACATTTTAACTATTTAGAAATAAAAGAGGAATCTTAAGGTAAAGTGCTTCAAAAATGCCACAGCATTTATCAGATCTCATTACTTTTGTAAGGAAGAATGTACCTCTGAAATTGGATGCTTGACTTCTTCTTGGCTTGCAATGCTTCAGCAAGCTCAATCTCCAAAGCAAGCACCCTTTCTAATGCATTACCACTGACAGAGATTTTATTGAACACAGGGAACATGTTTCCTAACTCTTGATTGGCCTGAGCAAAGTACATAATTAATCAATAAGAATCTAGAAAAAGGTATGCTTCATAGTAATCAATGCAACAAAAAAAAAAAATTACCTCGTGTAGCTGCATCAGTTCTCTTTGAAGACCTGGAAAACTTGGCTCATGGTTTTTACCATCTTCTGTAGGAAGCATATTCTCGTTTTTCATCTTTTCCAACTGCAAACAAAGAACAGAAATTAAAAAACACTGCGTCAGACACACTGATAAAAGTGGCAACTCCGAGATTAGGATAAAGAAAATGCTATGGATATTCCCTAGTGGATGTTACTAGACAAAGAAAGTACTGCTTCTAAGAGTAAGTAGGAAACCAGAAATAAAGAGTATTGAAACTAGCTTAGATTAAAATGGATAAATATTGGAACCTAACTTGTTTATGCGTCTTAAAAAATTACCTCCTTATTCAGGTGATCAATGCTAGATTTCAAACTTTCAGCTAAAGCCAGGTGCTTTTTTTCTTCATTTTGTTGCAAGTCCTCTTCAGTTCCCAGAGTTTGGCATCCATTCATAATTCTAAACGCAAGAGGATCCTATCAAACAATTATGCAAATAAATTGTTAAGGCTAACCACTCAAGATTGATGAAGGAAGGTATACTTTTGATATTGCACTAAGAGAAAGTACATAATATTTTCCTCAAAGGATAGATTCGAGAACAAATGGAAAATAAAGACAAAAGGAAAAGAAAACAAGAAGGAAATATAACTGGTTGAAAAACTATATCACACATCCAAGCAGACAACTCAAATTATGAGCTAACGAAGAAGTTCTAACCAAGAGGTACAAGGTTCAAAGTTCAAACCTTAGAAACTAACATGGTGACTAATTTATTAATATTTGCTTGTGTAAAATTTTTTATTAGAGATTCCCTTTTCTTCTCTGCTTATTCCCTAGTGCATGTTGTACAAAGGGATAAAATTTAATCATCCTAGAAAATAGATGACTTAAATATTGATAACTAAAAATGTTTTATAAAATTTAATAAATCAATCAGTTACCTCTGGTTGCAAATTGAGAATTGAATTTGCACTCTCATGTTCGTGAGGATTTAATGAAAATAATGTGTCATTGCCTTCATTCCGAACATTCACATTAGATTTCAAAGTCTCAATTGATTCCTTCACCAGGGTAAGCTCTACTTCAATTTTGGACTTCTCCTCACTGCATTTCAGAAGAGCAGCTTCAAGCTCTTGTTTTTCTTGCTTACAGCATTCAAGGGACATCACTGAGCACTCCTTTTCAGCCTTTAACAGGTCATACGCATTTAACATATTTCGTTTGTCAGAAAGTACAGCTTGTAACTCAGCCTCCAATTCCAAGATCTTCATTCCCAGCTCTTCATTTATTTTTATTTGAGAAGCTTCAGACTTCTTTCTATTCTCAGTTTCATCAATTGTGCCTTGTAGTTTCCACAACATTTCCTCGCTATGCTTTTTTGACAAAGACAGTTGCTGTTTCAGTTCTTGCAACTTAGTTTCATATTGTTCCTTGATAAATGCAATTCTCAACGACTCTTGCATAGCAACCATTGGTCCTTCATGTCCTCTTCTGTCACGAGCATTAAGACTCTCAGTTTCAGCCTTGTCTTTCAATTCCTTCAAATGAATAGACAAATTCTTAAACTCCTCGGTCTTAAGAACCTGTTCCGAAAGCCTCCTTGTAAGTTCATTACATTGATTCTGCAGCCTTATCAGCTCGTTATCTGATTGTTTCAGTGAAGTAATTGCAGTTTCCAGTTCATCCAATTTGCCCTGGAGAACTATACATTTGACTTCAGTTTCTTCCTTCGACAAAAAGAGTCTTTCCTCATCCCTACTAGCATTTGCCAGCAATTGCTCTAGCCTTGCAACCTTAAGCACACACTCACTCTCAGACGAGTTAGAAGAATTGCTGACACTTTCTGTCCTACTCTGGTGTTCCTTTTGCTCTGATACTGTTGCACTATTTTGATCAATTAGTGCTCTACACTGAGCAGCATAGACCTCTAACTCAGATTTTAGGTAGTCAAGACTCGTCAACAATGTAATATTTTCTTCCATGCAATTTAATTCTCTACAAAGACAGACATTCAGTTCAGATTCTAAATCAAAATTCTTCTTACGAAGCACATCTACTTGCCTGCAAGCAGAATTAAGTTTCTCAGTAAGTTCCTCAACGTGACCCTCAAACTGAGCTCTGGTGGACGTCGTAACAACATCTGTAGCTATCGAAAATTCATGCATTTCAGACAAGTGAGTTTCCAGACAACTAGTAGAAGAAGATTCATTTAAAGCATCTTCAAGACGTATTTCAGATGTCTGTAAAAGATCTGAGATTTTTGATTTCTCAAATTCTAAGTCTGTGACCAGTTTCTTCAGATAGACCACTTCTTGTCTGTTCATATCAGAATCCTGCAGCTGGTGTTGCTTTTCATTCAATTCTGTGGTAAGATCTATAATTGTTTTCTCCAATTTTTCTTTGAAGATTTTTTCATCAAGCAACTGATTTTGCAGAGAACACAAGTTACTTTTCAAAACATTAATCTCAGATGAAATCTTGGCAGATTCTTCTGTTTTGTCCTGAAAAGACAACTCCAAAGCTTTCTTCTCCTCTGTAAGTGCTGCTAATGTCAGCTTGCACATTTCAAGGTCTCTAGATGAAGTACCTAGCATTAAAATTTCATGAGTAAGATCCTGATTTCTGGAATTAAGTTGCTGAAGGTCAGCTTCCAATTTTTCTCTGAAGACTTTTTCATCATGCAACTCATTCTGCAGAGAACACAGGTTGGTTTTCAAAAAATTAATCTCAGATGAAATCTTGGCAGATTCTTCTGTTTTGTCTTCCAACGACAACTCCAAAGCTTTCTTCTCCTCTGTAATTGCTGCTAAGGTCAGCTTGCACATTTCAAGGTCTCTAGATGAAGTACCTAGCATTAAAATTTCTTGAGTAAGATCCTGATTTCTGGAATTAAGTTGCTGAAGTTCAGCTTCCAAATGATCAAGACCGGATAACAATTCATTGTGCTGCTGAGAGTATTTTTCTTCAGATTTAAAACCAGCACTGATCCTGTCAACAAGCACCTCAAGATCTGATTCAAGTTTCTGCAACTGGATACCAGACACACTTATGTTACTTACCATCTGCTGTAAATCACGCTCAAACTTTTGTTTCATGACTAGAGCATCTGATTCTGCTGTGTCTAAAGATACTTGAGCCAAATTTTTTTCACACGCTAAAATTTTCTTCTCTTCAATGAGTACCAGGATCCTATCAAAAGCATTACGTTGCTGCTCTTCTAATCGCAATAACAGACCTTCTAAGTCTTCACATTTTGAATCCAAACAAGCAGAACTACTACAAAGAGAAAGATCAGTGTGTCTATCATCATATGATGCCACCAATTTCTGCAACTGATTAGATGAAAAGATGACTTTATTTTGCAGATCATTCTTCATAGAATCCAGCTCATGAAATTTAGTTCTGATAGATTTTAACTCTTCCTGCAAAATGGATATTTCATCATGAAGTTGGTCATTTTCTAGGCTTTCTTTTTTCAATAAGCTCTTCAACTCTGAGTTTTCTGCACTGCATGCAATGTATTTGGTTTCGTAACCTCTATAATTTGTCAGAAGGGCTTCCAACTCATTCATTTTCTGAGTAAGAAGATTGTTTTCATGAGCAAGATCTTTTAAATTTGCCTCTAAAATTTGGTTCTGATGAGTAAGATCATTGCTCTTTGCTATGCAAATCTCCTTGTACTCCTTTAACGAAAGGATATCATTCATGGCCTTCTGCAACCTCAGAACCAGCAACTCGTTGGATTGATTTGTAAGCTCCAGCTGACTACAGAGTTGAAAATTTTCATCTGCCGTGGCCTGAATGTTAAAACTGGCTTCAAGCAATGTTTCTTCCAGAGCCTTAGAAAACACGTCTGAGTATATATTTACAAAATGCATCTGGCAGATTTCTTCTTCAACCTGTTTGTATAACCCCTCTTGCAATTGAAGTGATCTTTTCAAATCGCTTAGTAAAATGTCTTCACCCGAATGTTGTCTATGAAAGGAAGAACTGTGATTTTGACGTAGCAATTGATTAGAAGCACGACCTTCTGAATTTTTAGTATAATTCAATGGTTCTGGGAAATCATCAGTATTTGAAAGGGGAGAATCGGAAAGGGTCTGCTTTATGAGATTCTCATTTGTCTCATGCATAGAAAGAACCTGGCCAGAAAGAAGTTCGAGATCTTTTTGTAATTGACCAACAGCAATAGAATAGTTCAATCTAGCCCTTTTAAGGGATGCTTCAGCAGAAATAGCTCTTCTTTCAAACTCACTGTTGAGAGATTCCAAAATGCGCTTATCTTCAGAAAATTTCATTATCTGCTCATTCATATTTTGGTGCATTTTCTCCATCTCAGTCTTACCAGCAGAAATTGCATATAGGCAAGTAGAATGTTCATTCCTGAGGTTCTGCAACTCAGCCATCATCTGCCTTTGATTCTGCTCAAGTTCCTGTATAAGAGCTTCATAGTAGCACTCCATCTGGTCCATTTTTCGCACGAATCCCTCCCTTTCAATTTTGGACTCGTCTAGCTCCCTTAGAAGTTCAAAGATTTTCTCTTTCATAGCAAGGGTGGGATCAACGGAATCAAACTCATGAGACACAAGGCCAGGTACGGTAAGATAACGAGTCAAGCTTTCAGGTTGATATAAAGCTGCATCAGACCCAATATCTGTTAAAAGTTGCTCACCCATTTGTAAATCCATTTGCTTGTTCTCTCTTCCATTGGCAACGATAGTCCCCGAAATAGGATCTCCAGATTCTTGTTTGAGATCCTGCAAAATCTCAACCACTCTCTCTAACTCCAAGTTAAAGAACCTAAAATCCCTTTCAGGAATTCCCATAGATACCTTCTGAATATCTCTTAACTTATTTTCCATGAGCAAAAGCCCCTTGTGCCATTTAAGCTGTAAATTGTAGAATAATTTATCGCGATCTGTCTCAGTAGCTTCATTGCGAGCAAGTGCTAAGCTTAACTTAGAACTTTTAAGCTGCTCAAATTCATCTTTAAACTTTGAACAGTCTGATTTTAGTACAGCAACCTCTTTTGCTAGCTCTTCTCCTGATGATATCTCAGCAGCAATTTGCTCAGAAAAAAGTTTTGTTTCAACACCTATTTTATCAGCATGATGTTGCAAACAGTTCACCTTCAGTTTTAGATCAACGATAGATGACTCAACTGCTTCTAAATTTCCCTTAAGACTGCTACTGCTACAGTCTCCGGAAGCAACAGCCAAGTTATTGGCAGCTGAGTAGTCTAGGCTCCAACCATGAACCCTAGCATTGCCCTGTGATGGAAACTGGTTATCAGGTGCTTCTCCTTTCTCTGGCTGAGGACTATGACCGAGAGATAGTACACCTAAATCACCAGAGATTGTGCTTTTAAGGCTGTCCACTTCATGCATACTGCAGATATCATGCTTCTCAGTATAAACACTTTCAGAAGTAGTAGAAGAGCCATCAAATCCAGCAGCTGAGTCAGCATACTCTTCATTTAACCCTGACTCCACTTCGATTGAAGAAGTACGGAGGAGATCTTTAGATTCCCTTTTCAATCTCACTCTTGAATTGACCTAATTTCATGAAATAAATAAAGGAGAATCAGTGTAGAAAATGAATGTAAAAAAAGCTTAAACTTCAAGTAAAAATGCATTAGGCTCTTTTGTCAAGTATCAAACAATTTATCTTTTCTCCAACCAATGGATAGCATGAGCCAACAGAAAAGAACCAAAAGTAGGGAAACAACACATATGTCCGATCTAAACAGAATAGGCGGAAGTGGATACGAGGAGTACACATATCGAATACATCGAGCACACTTGTAAGGAGAGAAGGTATGAAACCTTATTAATGTGATTATTGACATTCTGGTCAGGAGATGACTCTTTGCTATCAGCAGATTCATCATGAGTGCCTTGGTCAGAGGTTGTCTGTAGACCCCTTTCCCTGAGTTCCCTCTGCTGTTCAAATTCTCTAAAAACAATAAATAACATTAAATAAGTATCTTGTATCCAGCTAAAGCACATCTTCAAATGTCATAATTCATAATATGGTACCTAAAACCGGTTTTGGAAGTGAGAAGCTGCACTGCGACCTGGCTTCAAACAATGAGAGAAAAAAAAACATTAAGCATGATGCCAATGAGATCTTAATGTAAGTGAATAAGGAATGTGATAAAATATGCACATGCAATACATTAAGAGGCAAGGAAAAATAAATGCATCAAGTAAATGTACAGCAACACATCCATGTAAGTGAACAAGGAATGATACGGTACACACAAGAAAATTACTTCAGAGAATATGAAGTTCAGAGATCCTCACATGTAGTGTGACTCCGGGATCACTTCCATTAAGAGGCAAAGCTACAGCAGTAGGCTTCAATGCATCGACAAAATCAGCCAGATTTATGATGGCCTCGCCAAGGATGCTAGATCGTGAAGAACCCTGAAGTGGTTGGGGAAAAAATAAATTAGAAAAGTTCTAGCCTCTCTCAAGACTAATAGCCACAACGATATCTCTTATTTGAAAATGCAGGCAATTCTTAGGTATTTCTAATTATGGCACGCAACAACAAATTTATTATGAAACTCAAATTTTACAAATACTACGAAGTTGTTGTTGATTACATTATTAATTAGATTTTAATCTTAACAGCCAAAACCTAATTTGAACAATAAACTTAATACACAAAAAAGAATGAATCAAAAGTATCACTAATTATTGTGTCTCACTTTTAGATAATGAAAACAACCCGAACAATAAGTTTATTCAATATGCACTGTGAATATTAGCGATACAGCGGAGGATTTTGCATCAAGTTGTAAACAATGTGATAAGTGTTATTTAGTTGAGTTTCTGTTTTCACATGTGAAACTTCTAAGAATGCTATTGCAGAATAGAATATACCAATTTAAAAGTCAGAAAAGAATGTTACCATCCCCACAACAAGTTTGTAAAGCTTCTCCTCATATTGCCTCGTTTTAATGTCTTGGAGGAGTCTTGTAGTTTCATAGATTGGATCTGACCACTTACAAGTTCCATTTCTGACATTTGCTTTGGTTGTTTTTGATGTTACCTTCCCAGAGTCAGCAGGGATGAAGGAGATAAACAGTTTATCCCATCCAGATTGTGGAATCTAGACCATACAAAAACAAAATTTACCGTCGGTAATTGCACAAACAAGTAGATCTACAAATACAATTATGAAAATGACAGTAACAACACTAACTCAGTCAAAAAATAAAGTTGATTAAACATAGACTTATATGTCACGAAGATTCAACTAAGTTATACTTCCATAACATGACATTATGGGCCATGTTACTCCTTCTAGAATGAAATAAAAGAAAATAGAGATATGAAAAGTTGATGTATTTGAACTAAATTTTAAACCAAATAAATCAAATTTTCATATACATTTTTGCTTATATTTCATTCCGGAGGGAGTACTATGTTAGCATATATTGAACTTAAAATAGCTTTGTTCATGTTACATTCTCAATACATGGATACCTCAGATGCTATCTAGAGCTTGACTAACTTTTCAGTAAGTCAGGGGAAAGTTGAACCTATTACTGCTTCGATATGCTAAATTTGGTCAAGAATTTTGAAGTCTTCTTTAATGTTCGTATAAACCAATAAGTGTTACAGAAAACCATTTTGGTTTTAATTATACTGCAGTCAAACAGTCCTTAACCCAATAGAAGTTTAGAACCGAGTCAAACACAGAAGTTTGAGCCATCACATGATTGGGTACCAAATATTTCTCATAATAAGAGTCAATAATTTCAGTTAAAGCCACAAACGGTAAAAAAAATTATACTAATCTCTTTTTTTATTGTTTGGGGCTACGGCCAGTGAAAAAATTGTCACTTTGTATTTAAACAGGTTGCTTGACTGCCTGCTTCTCTTGTTCAGTTTTATACCATCAAAATATTTTAAGTGGGTCATAGGTTGCTTGACCCTCTTCTTATGTCTAATGAATGCAATATAAATATTGAAATTAATAATCAGATCATATACCAAAAGAAAAGAAGTTCACAAATCAGTTGGAACATAAGATTGACAAAGCAAAATGTCATATTAATATGTTTGAGTTAGACACTTAGACTTACCTAAAATGATTCGGAGGACAAAACAAACAATTAAGCATTCACTCAAACACATGAGTAGCAGACAGATTAGGATGGCCATCACACTGACATACTAACAGGCATTCAAAGTATAACATAATGCCAACTGAACTTTGAATAAATTCTGAGAACTATAAGGTTAAATGTAGTGCACACTGGTCGTTTCTCTAGTTCGAATAACAAGTTAAACAGATAAGATGTTTCCCCTTCCAACAACCAAAAATCAAAATTCCTTGTCTAGTTGAAATTTTAAATTTACCAAACCAAAAAATGAAAGGAAAAATTGTAGAGTCTAGGAAAACTTACATGTGTAGCATGGAATTGAAGGCGAAAAACCACCTTAACTTTTGTTTTCTCAATCTTCCATTTAGTAACTCTAGACATTGTTCCAGAAAATTAATCACACCTAACATGCATTATTGCCAAAACTTGAAGGTTCCCCAACTCCAACACCCAGTTAATTGTTGTTTACTGAGATAGCCACCAAAGCAAAAACAATAAATACAATCACCTGAATGCAAAAAAAAAAAATAAAAAAAAAACAAAAGAATTCACATTCACACTTATCCTTGTTTAAACTTTAGACATAAACTTAAGTTATCTACTAACATGACTTAATGTTCAACTAAACAAACCTTAAAAGCAAATCAGCTGTTAAAAAAAAAACTTATAGACCAACTTAGGACCCCACTAATCCCTAATTACAAGTATATTATATTATGTAAGATAAAGAAGCTTCTTAAGATGTATTAATAATGGAATGAAAATGGTAGATCTCTAAGGTAGATACCTAAGAAAGTTTTTCCCTTCTACAGAAAATTAACAAAGTAGGAATGATGAGAGTTCATATTCATATCATAGTCATTCCAATTTCCAAATGAACTGAAGCATTTCTCCTTCTAGACATTTTTCATCAAAAACTTGTTATCCATTTTCAGAACAGAAGAAAAGAGGGAAAAGGGGGTGGGATTAGCAAAACCAGATTAGAAAATAAAATTTTGAAAAGGACAAAGCATGTTTTGAATAACATACCTTGCTGAGAGACTAAAGTTGAAAACTTTAACGAAAAGAATCCATGGATCGATGAATTTGAGGAGAGGTGAAAGTGGGAAAATGGGGGGAAGAAGTTAGAAAGATTGTGATTTGAGAGAATGGCACAAATTTGTTTAGTTCTAAAAATTGAACCCCACAAAAAATGTTAAACTCAGAACCCAATGACTGACAGAAAGTAAAGAGTGAAAGAGAATCCTAAACACACACAATGCTTACACTAAGCTAGAAATATTTATGTAGCTACTAGCAAAATGGTTCTATTTTTGTATTTTTCTTTTTTTTTCTTTCAAATTATTATTGTTGTTGTTAAATTATTCAGCATCAAACTAATACAATGTATTTTATTTTTACCCCATTTACCACTACCAGGCAGGAAGAAGTTACCATAGGGACAAAACAAATAATCACCTAATGCCACTAAAAAGCTGACACCTAAGATTTGTCAAATTACCAGATGGAAGAAGTTATGTGTTGTTATAATGTTATTATTATTTTATTATAAATAAATTAAATAATGTGTAGTGCTGGGGGCAGGGCAATATGGGTATTTTGAGCAGCTACTCTTGCCTCAAATCTATGGAGTAAGGGTGATTTAGAAGCAAGAAAATTTTAATCTTGAAAGGCAAGAATTAATATTGAATTGAACTAAGATCCACTTTGCTAAGAGATAAGAGAGTGTGTTTTCTCTTGTGAATTTTTGGTTTAACATTAGAGAGGAGATTTAGTGCTGGCTTGGAGTGTATTAGCAGTAAATGTTGCCATTAATTAGTAAGGTGAAGTGGAGCTGTGATGGATTAGATGTTCTATCAACTTCAAAAAACAGCTAAAGCCTCTCATTAGATGTGATTATCATTCAACTACTATTGTCTAATTAAACAAATGACTATGACTTAAGGAAATGCTTACTTATTCAAGTCACATTGAAAGTTTGTATATGTCTTTTATTTATATATATAACTTAATCTATAGCATAATTGGATTCATATACATTAAAAAAAAAATAATAATAAAAAAATCAATGTGCATATACTAATTAAATCTTAATATTTAGTTCTAAAATTTTAAATCTTAATATAGATACTTCATTTATTTAATATATTCATATAAACGTTACATAAAATTTCAAGATATGATAACTACACCTATTTTGTAATTACATTATCCTTATTACTCAAATTGTCTTGCATATTGAGTGTCCCTTTTTCTTAGGCTCTAACTAAATTAGGACATGATGAAGACAAGTCTCATTGGCTTATGCCCTCGCTTTATGGATTATGACCATATATATATACATTGACTGGTAGACATTTCTCTAAAATTCATATTAAACAATAAAAGAACAATGTTCCAAAAATTTATGCTCATGTTGATGAAAAGCTGTAATCCAAAAATGGTGTTTCTCTTTATAGTATTATACTTTATTTTTAAACTTTTTTAAAATCTGTCTTTTTCTTTACTCATTTTAAAATCTTTCTTCATAACCGAAAGATGTTTATATTTGTTTGTTTACCTTAGTCCTTGATGAACCATTTGCGTATATTACTATGGACAAAATTTTGTAGCTTGTTTTTTTTTCAAAAAAGTATATAAAACTTGTTTTTGGGGTAATTTCTATTTTTCAAAAGAAATGAAGATGTACGTTACTATAATTTTGGAGAAAATAAATTATATAAACACACATTTTTTATAAAATAAAATAAAATAATTGTTTTCATTAATTATAAGTTCAGCAACACAAGTTATGTCAAATACAACAACAAAAAATTAACTAAAAATACACATTTTTAAAAATAGTGTTATTAATTATAAAATTTATACATCAAAATTGTAATGATCGATACATCTATGTCTAGTGTCTACTTTTATTTTAGTATATATTAATAATTTGTTATTTATCAATTGAATATAGAGCATTTTTTAATTATAAAAAAAAAGACATAAATTCAAATTCAGATAAACTAACTTAACAACTCATTTCTAACGTTCACCTAGGCCTGTAAAAAAATCTATGGCTTTGTGCCACACACTCTAGTTACTGACCTCAAACATTAATATATGACGTCAACCTTTCTCATATAATCGTTTTCACTAATATGTGTGGAGCAAAGTCAAGTCCAATAACTAATCGTTTTCATTTTAGATACATATAGATCAATTAATAGATAAAACAAAAACAAAAATCATTAGAGTACAATCTTGTTGGGGACATGCAGACGTACAAGTGGTGCCAAAAATATACAGTTGTGTTGAGGTAAATAATTTAATTAAACATTTATAACATTATGTTTAACGTATAAATATTTATATATAAATTATTTTATAAAAATGAAAAAATTGTTTGTATAATTAATTCTAATTTCCTTTTTTAAAATTAGATAAAAACAATTTCAAAACATATTATAAAATATTTTTATAAATTTTGCTAAATTTATTTTTATAACAAAAAAATAAATTATTCTAACTTGTACGGCTTTGATTGCTGACTTGCTTGATGGATCAATGATCATGTACATGTTTGAGGTGACTTATACTTACCATATAAAATATAAATAAATAGTAATTTAAATGGAATTAAATATAGATTGTGCGTCATCTTTAGTGCCATAGTGGTCTTGATGGCACATGGCCTTGTTTTAATGGAGCCTCTATTTCAACTTACAAACAGTCAGAGAAGTATTTATCGTGTCATACAGCTAAGCCAATATCCTTTTTCATCACGTGACGTGATGCCGTGATGGTCCTTCACTCACGTGCATCATGCACGTGATCACTTCAACCAAATAAAAGAACCCTAATTCTTGTGACATTCATTATACATCTAATCACTGATTGTATAATTATTCCATCAAAATTAAGTGGTATATATCTCAAGTTCAACCATTTTGATTTTAAAAAGAAAAAACAAATTGTTTGAAATCTCAATAGTATAATCACTAACTATTCATTCATATCATCAATCACATACAAAATATATAGTAATAAGTAATATAGTTAAAGCCACCTAATACAAATAATAAATTAATTAAATATAAATTACAAATTTTCAGTCTTTCATTTGACTTCTTCAATTACAATTATTTAAAATAAATAAATAAATTGTTACGATGCATAGACTGTATTATAAAATAAACTACAACACACATGTCATATTTAAATAAAATAAAATAATCACTAAACATACTAAGATCATAGCTAAACACCATTAATAATTAATTATTTAATAGATTTAGAAATATTTACTAATAATGCCTCTTTATTATTAATTAAAAAAATTGAGCACCATATATTTTAATAAATTTTAAACTAAAACTGTTGCAATTATTGTATTATGAATTCTGATTTAAATATTCATATCAATATTAAACAAGGGCGAGAACACATATTCGACTTCTAACATATTAGAATCATATTGAGAGTACATATCATATATATCAAAAGTGCTCCTAGTTAATAACATTTATTTTATATGAATGATATTTCAAAAAATATTTAACCATGTTATTAAATAGGTAAACGAACACCTACAAAAATAAAGCATAAATGACTATGGTTGTGATACAACAATTGAGAAATCAAAAGATATATTTTAAAATTACTTTTAAGAGCATAAATATTCATTGTCATGGATCACGCACACACAATCATTCACATGAGCTTTATGTGTTTACCTCTTGAAGCATCGAGGATGACAAATCACCAACTCCACAATATGGTAGTGTCTCTACTCAGTTCACGTGAATGGTTGCCTCGAGATGCGTTGATGTTAGCCGACGACTACAGTAAAAATGATTATAAGGTTATGTTAAGAGGAGACATATATATATTGTTTTTTTTCTACCTTATAGGACAATTTTTTGTACATCGTATGCTCATCACTTTGAATATGTTATTTGTCTGAATGTCTATGCGATATAATTTGATCATAATATCCTCTGCTCTTTCTATCTCCATATCAAGATACAAAAAAATCAATTACAAGGGCTATTTTTGGACAAGGTTTAATGATGAATCAATCTAAGAATATTTGATACGAAACTTCATGACACATGTTGATTTCTAGGAATCAAAACAGTAGCCAGAAACCCTGAATATCTCTATAAAAGGATGGGAAACCCTTATTGAAAAATACAAACAACAACTTACCATAATAAGGACAATACATTCATCTTTGCATTTTTGTTCCTAATCTTTTTGTCTTATTTAAGTGTTGAAAAATATTTTTTTAGAGTACAACATTGTAAACACCCTATTGTGAGAGTTATTCATAAAACCCTTAAACTTGTTCTTTTATAACCTAGCCCAATAGTGGTTGCATCTATCAACAACTTGACTGTATTAAGCTAGATGGTTGAGAAGACTTGAACACAATCAGTCTAACTAATAGGTGTTCAATGGAAGTGTAATTCAGTTGGTGAATTAGTAGATTAAATTCTTCATGTTGAAGGGATTGAGCGTACCTACCGTGTTGGTAATGAGCCAGGATAATTTGGTTGTGTTGTTCTATATTTAGTTTATTTGTTTTGTTTTCATCACTTTATTTTAGCCTTGTTAAAACGGTTTTAAAATAAAACACAATTCAAACTCTCCTTTTATTATGCTTCTCGTTCTAAAGTAATCACAATTAAACAAGATATTAATTAGCAATAAACTTATAAATGGTGATGAAAATACATGAACAAAATAATAACATTACCTTATGTGTATGTGAGATGAATGCTCAATACTTCGGTTGTATGTTATGTAAATCTTCCAATAGTGGATCAATAAACAATTGTCACGATTCCCTTATCTCTACCTCTACCATTGCATATGCAATTGATATCATTTGATTATTCTCATTCTTATCCATCGTTGCAATCAATTGACCACCATACCCATCTATCAAGAAACACACATCAAATTCAAGAATCAAAATAATAGTTGGACAAAATGTCATAATTTTAGAAAATAGATGGACCAAAGTTGCAAATAAAAAAATAGAGAGACCAAATTTGTAGATTGAGTAAAATAGAGGGACCAAAAGTATATTTAATCTAAAGTTTTATTCTATACCTTCTAAATTATACTCCTACCCATACATTGCATTTCAACTACCAATTTTATCCTATTAGTTTTTTTAAACAAAAAACAATTTTTTTCATACTTCACCAAATTTAATTTGGATTTTGAAAAACTCAGCAATTTTTTTTTCAAAACACAAATGCGTTTAAAAAAACTCAAACTTTGTGTTTTAAAAAATTCAAACTATATGTTCCAAATAATTTTTTCTAAATTTTCTGAAACACGTTTGTTTCAAAATATTTATTAAAAAAATTTCATAACAAAAATATGTTTCAAAAAATTTAAATTTTGTGTTTCCAATTTTTTAGAGCACAAATATTTTTTATAAATTCAAATATTATATTTTGTAAATCTTGTTTCAAATTTTTTAAAACACAAATCCATAATAGAAAATTTAAAATTATATATATTTTTAAATGATAACATTGATTTTTTATTTATTTATGAAAATATAGAGTAGGACCATAATTGGGTGTTTACAAGATAAAATTTTACGGCGAGCATCATATTTGCATCTCTTCAAATCAATTTGATGAGACCATCAACACTTTAATTCTACTTACTTTAATCTCAATACTTAAATGCAAAAAAAGAAGAAGCTTAAATAGTACTAGGACACAATATGATAACTAAGGTTAACACAACAAATTAATAATTAAATCACATTTACAATTTGGCTATAAACTTTTGCTTCAATATATATATTTAATTTTTGTTGTTGCTCTGATCAAAGACTATCACTTCCGGTGAGATTAAGAAAAAGTTCAAATAATTGATATACATTTAAAAATCGAACTCATGAATCTACAAATATTTTCGCCAATGTTCCATTAAAGCAACTCTTTGAAATAAAATGTCTTTTTGCATCCAACTGTACTATCATGATAGAAGCCAAACTTTCATTGTCTTACCAACTTTAAAATATATTTGTGAGAAAACAATTGAATCATAATTGCGGTAGTTAAGATCTAAACCGACATTCTTTTTTAAAAAAATTTAAACCAATAAAAACTTGCATTTGAACAAAAAAAGCTTTAAAAAATAAACAAACTATATTTTTGGAAGAAACTTTTTTCATCAAACACGACTTTTACATAGAGAAAATTTTAAAATTGTGTCATTATATACTTTAAAAAACGTATAATTTTAGATAATAATAATTTTATTAGTTGCTTAGTTATACAAATTAAATACCACAACAGTTAGTTAATTAATACAATTGTTTATATTAACTAGTTATGTATATCATATGTATTATTTGGTATGTTAGAATAACTCTTTTATTTTTTTAATATATTTTTCAATATATTTACCCTATTTTATTATTTTTATTTAGAATTTAATACGTAATTATGTAGAAATGAAGGATAAAATAAATTCTTCAAATTTTATTTTATATTTTTGAATCTCTTTTGTAAAAGAAAACATCGCTCAATCATTTCATTTTTTTTATGAAACTGAATATTTAAGGGTAGTGTTTAGAGAAGACCTTATGATATATTTACAAAAATATTTATATATATTTTTTTTAATGATGCAGAATCGAAACATCCTATTAAATATTAAAGAATTTTAAAAAAATATAGAAAAATATTTTGTCGCGCAGAATGGATAAATTTCGAAATATATTTTGCAGCAAAATATCAAGGTAACGTCCGACAGGAGAATTTTTTACTTGGATAGGAAAAATATACTCATTTTCAGTTTTAATTTTTATTATTATATAATCTGGTGACAAAGTCCATTTTGCCCTCAAAGATTTACAAATTTCCATGCCACTTTAACCTTGTAGACTACACAGTAAACAAGTTGGAGTCGCAACGCTCAAAAACTAAAACACCCAAAGTTCGCCGTCAGCCGCCACCTGAATCAGTTACAAACTTCTCCATAAGGTTTTTCTCTTTTTTAATTAAATTATTATTATTTTTTTCAAATTTTCTTTCCCTTTCCAGTAGCGCGCATTAAGACGCGATTCTGTGAGAATCGCGTCGCAGCAGATCTCCACTCCTCACCGCGATCAACAACATAGCTTTCACCGCCCTTAAACCAAAACATCTCAATTTCCCCATTCCTATCTCTCCTTCAATCTTCACTTCAATGAAACAAATCAACACTGAATCCGTTTCCAGTTTATCCACCCCTGAAATCGAAAAAAAGTTCGTTCATCACGTTTACGATGCAATTGCCCCACATTTCAGTTCAACTCGTTTCGCCAAATGGCCAAAAGTTGCTTCATTTTTATCATCATTACCTTCAGGATCCCTTATTCTTGATGCAGGTTGTGGGAATGGAAAATACTTAGGGTTTAATCAAAATTGCTTTTTTATAGGATGTGATATTAGTCCTTCATTGATTAAAATATGTTTAGATAGAGGACATGAAGTTCTTGTTGCCGATGCTGTTAATCTTCCTTATAGAACTGGTTTTGGTGATGCAGCAATATCTATAGCTGTGTTACATCATTTAAGCACCGAGAATAGGAGGAGGAAAGCTATCGAAGAATTGATTCGCGTTGTTAAAAAGGGTGGTCTTGTTTTGATTACTGTTTGGGCTGTTGAACAAGAGGATACAAATTTGGTTACTAAATGGACACCACTTGCTGAAAAATATGTTGAAGAGTGGCAAGGACCGGGGAGTCCACGTGCTCGGGTACCTTCATCGGTTTCGTTGGAAAGTATTCCGGAAAGTGAGGAGAGTAGTTTGGGTGGTGAGGGAGTCAAAGTTTGTAAAGAGGGTAAAGTTTTAGGAGATTTGAAGGAAGAAAAGAATGTGAAGAATCAACAGGAGTATTTTGTTCCTTGGCATTTACCTTATCATCGGGCCGAAATTAGCGGCGCCTCTGCTCATGCTCTGGCTACAGGTCTTGCTACTAAAGATGACATAAAGGGTGCTGTAGTGTATAACAGATATTATCATGTTTTTAGTGAAGGCGAGCTTGAAAGGTAATATCCCCTACCCTCCATTAGAGTTTATCATATGCTTAATCATTGCTTGTTTAGTTTATCATAGATTGTAAACCATTGAACCAAGTCTTTGGATGTAATAGTTTATTGAGTATCTTTTCTCCCATGAAATAAGTTGCTAAAGTTAAAGTAGGTTTCATGTTTGGTGTGCTTGATCTCGGATGACAATTCTGCTATAAATAAAAGGATAATGTATCTCAGAAGTTGTGATAATTTGAATAATGTAGATTTGATCTTATAAAAAAAAGTAAGAATTGGTCTTCGAAAGTAACAAAGAAGAGACTCAAGTATTCTGAAATAAAAGTGGGAAGGTCTGCCATTATGTGTGTCTTCTTAACTTAAATTAGTCAGCTGGATCTGAACGTGCATCACAAATTTACGGTGACTTTCTTATTCATTAGGAACTTAATACCTCTATATTTCAAAACAATTTTTAAAAGGTTATGTTTCAAGTGATTTAACATGTTGATGTGCAACATGGAATTCTTATTTCTAATTTATTTTCATATCCTTTTTGCAGCTTGACAAATGGAATCACCAATGCTAGAGTAGTTGATCAATTTTTTGATAAATCCAACTGGTGTATTATTCTAGAGAAGACGTCGTGACAAAGAAATAAATCTTAGTTATAAGTCAGGGAACAAAACTTCGCTACCGCTCCCTTGTCCAACTTATCATAACTGAGTGAGTATAGTAGGCAGAGAGTAGTATAAAAAGGGGTCAGCTGCAGAACTCGGACTATGTTGATTCTCTGAGCAGTTTTCAACCAAACCAGGCTGCAGTCTTCACGCAATTTCAGCTTATTGTTTTTATTATTCTTCCTTTTTTTATTTGTGGAACCCAATTTTTGTTGTAATTTGTAACATTAGAGCTGGTGTTATGGCTTATGAGCGTGCTGGTGTTGTTGCTGGCTACTGTATTTGCCCCAACAATGCTGAAAATCATTTAGCCACCTTTACAATAGGTGCAATTACAATGTTTCGGACAATTTTTTTATATTTGGATTGGATCGGACAATTTTTGTTGTGAATTGCATCATCTTATGGGTCTCAATCTCAAGGGAATCCAAACTCTCTCAGGGCTAGCTTCCATTTTTGTGATTTCAATCTCTTGTTGCATAAAGTCTAAACCAACGTTTGGTGCCACCATTTAAAAAGATTTAACGTGAACACATAATCTATCTGAAATGAATTATAAGTAAAAATTGAGTTAAAAGAACTTTTGATATGCCTAGTCAAATATGTATTTGAGCAATCTAACGTTTTATATGGTTGGAAGCTGCAGTTGATTCCTTTTGGGTTTCTTCTAAATATATTTGATTGGCAGTTGTTCAGCAGACTGTAGGGGTGAAGCTGCTGGCCATTGCATGTAACATTTTGCCAGTGATAGATTGTTTTGCTAACATTGGTGCAGATGTTACAGAGGTGGTCCATCATAAGTCAATATTTAAAAGTCATTTGAAACTTTAACAATCATCAACGACAATATTTTCCTTGTCTTTATAACTAAGACAATGATTTAATCAATATCAATTTATTAAATAAGATTTGATCAATGTCAATTTATTAAATAAGATTTAATCAATGTCAATTTATAAAATAAGGAAAAATAAATGTATTTCTCAAAATTGATTTCATTGAATCAACATCAATCATGTCATCATCTCAATCATCATTAAAGTTTCAAGTAATTTTTAGCACTCAATTACAGCGGGTAATATCTACTTTAAAATTTGCCACAAGTCCATAACATTGGCTACATATAACAATAATTTCGATACACAATTCTTTTCTTCCTTCTATATTCTTTGTTTGGTTATTGCATGTTTCCCAAGTTTCTTCCACATCCTTTCTTAAATGTCTTGTTTTTTAAGGATGGTTTTCTAACAGTTGTTTTTGGTATATATGGACCACAGATTGCACAATTTTGTGCCTCAATAGTATAAATAGGCAATAGGAAAAATAATAAAGATTTGAGACATTATTTTTGAGTTCTGACGAAGCACAAAACCATCTGGAAAAAATGGTTGGCATCAATCACTAGCCTAAAAACGTAAACCAGCTGCATCCCTAGTTCGAGGTTGCAGAGTACAGTGAGGTCATTGACCAGCATAAGTTGCACCAAACAATAAAAAGTACGAAAATATAGCAGGAAGACGGTATATAGAAGAACAGGAAATAATGAAAACAAATAATTCTTAGGCCTTATCTCTTCCTCCCCTACCACTCTACCCTTCTGTAGAGACATATAAAATTAGTCAGAGAAGCCAACATAGGACATTCATTTCGTTTCTTTGTGGTCATTTGTGTATAGAAGATCAAAAGCAATCTAGGTGACCTATTTACAGAACTTTGATAGCACGATCTACCAGTTCAAACCCCAGTCATAAGGCTGATATGTCACCTTCAACTCAGAAGAGGCAAGCAGGTCCAATAATATTTCTGAGTCAGCTGGATCTAAATAGTTTGACACATGCTTGATCACCTCAACCTCGCTCTTGCCAAAATCTATACTGTACCTGAGCATGAACAAGGAGGAATAAAATTTTCAGTTTCAATATCACCAAATAAAACACAGCTTTTAGGACTGCTCAGTATCAACTATCAAGCATTTTATTCAGCAATCATTGATAACAGTGATCAAATGTACATATTTCAGATTTACATATCACAATGAAATTTAACTGATATATTGTTCATTTTCATTTCTACAAGATTCTTTATGTATTTTTTAAGTTCAAGTGATACTACCCGCCAGTTAAACTTACAAGATTAAAAGTGTAAGTACTGAGTTTGAACCATTTAGCCAAATATAGTAGAATTTAAAATGTTTGCTTACTCTGAGGTAAAGGGAACTTACCATTTAAGGATCTTACTAGCATATGCAGCCTTTGCAGCCAAATCAATTACAAGGCCTCCACTTCTCAGGAATTTGCGAGCTGCATCCAATAATTCTTCGTCAATTTTTCCAGGAGAATAGCACCGGAGAGCAGGCCCAGATCGGGTGCCACATACCAAAGCAAAATGAATCAGAGGCTCAGGGTAAGGGAGTGCCACCTGCCAAAAAATAAAAAGTATGTTTATTGTTAGTTTACAGAAAATGGAATAAAAACTAAATACTTGTTATCTCTACTATGACTGTTGAATTTAGATTAACAGAAAAATTAGATAATGGAATTGCTTGCAGTAACCTAATACTAATAGCTCACCTTTGAGCGTTTATCTTTTGAACCGAATGGCTTCTTAAGGTTATATGGAGGTCGCTGGTTTCCCCTCAATATGCCATTTTGAATAGCTGAAAGTGAGTAGGTGGAGCCACCTATAACATACTTGAACTCTCCAAATAATTTTCTTCTTTCCAGTGATCCATCTGGATGACCCAATATTAAGATCGCATGGATGGCCATCATATTATAAAGATTAATAAAGAAAGCAAGTTTCTCTTCTCTAGACAAATCCCATATTTCCACTCTTTGGAGCTCTTCCACTGTTCTCAGATACCTATAATGATAATAGTACAACTAACATGTGAAATTCTGAAATGATAGAATGAACTATCAAGTTCACATGGCACGTTAAGGTTGTGAACTTCTAAAGCATAGCAAAAGAGATAAAATGATAAAGACACCTTGCAAACTCCTCACTTCCATGCAAGCTTGTATAATCAACACGGCATCCATCTTCAAAAGCATAGGCTTCAAACATTGCAGAGGCTAGAAACCTCAGCCTTGATGCAATTTCTGCTAAAGGCTTGGGAGTGATGGTAATGATGCCTCTACGAATGTTGTGACATTGTGACACAACAATTGGATCATCATCCAAAAACCGATACACGTGATTACCATCCTCAAATAGGTTTTCACTAAAGCAAAAGAGCAAACCAAAATCAGTTAAGTTGGGAAGGATTATTAACTCAGTAACAACAAAACAAATTACAACATTGAAATCAAAACACAAAGCAGAGTATTTGGGCTCACTCAAGAACATGTCGAAAGAAGAGTTTGCTGGCAAGCTTTCGAGCAAATTCAACAGCCTATACCACCAGACAAGAATTAGAAAGAAAATAATGGCCTTGTGAAGCTAAAAATTGTATTGAGTGAATCTATGAGATATTTAGTGGATGATTAGTTTGATCATGTGATTGAAAGCATAGCAAGACCTAATTCTATGCAATACATTAGACCCGCAGTTGAGACTTGACACAAACTTACCTCTTGTCTTTCCAAATATTGATCTTCTGATAAAAAGTCTAAAGCATCTGAGCCCAGAAAACAGTTGGTGAACCTGCGCATTTTGTACAATCTGTCCTTCACAGTAATGGATTCTTTCATTTTGAGTACAATAAGAGCCAATTCATCAATTGCTCCACTGCTGGAAATATCATCCTCTTCAGAAGATGGTGGTGATGGGGTTTCAAATAGTGGTGCTTCAGTAGTAAGAAAGTCAATCTTCTCGCTAAGCTGTCCAGACTCATCCAAGATTGTTAGCTCATTCAAGCCTCCAATAAATATTTCATTGAAAAACACCTTGGGAACAGAAGTAGATCCAGACATCTTCTCCAGCTCCATCTTTCTACTGGGGTATATATCTATATTGATTTCCACAAACCTAAGCCTTTTTGTACGTAAAAATAGCCTAATCTCACTAGATTCTTGACACCCTAGTTTTGTGTACATTATAATCCTTCCTTTAATGGCTAAAGGTGGCAGTGGACCATCTGTTATTGAATCCCTCTGCTCAGTTTTGTTTTCAGCATCAACATCAGACGACTTCTTAATATAATTTAAGGGATTCCAGGCAGATTTCTCCACTGGCTTCTCAGAAACCAATTTGGCTTCATTGACTTCTGAGATGTTTGAAACATCCTTGCCTTCATCATCAAAATTACCCACAGAAGCTTCGTCACCTTTTCCAGAAAGGCGACGTAGCATAGTGGAGACTGCCACTGCACTTTTCTCCCTGACAAAATTTTTAAGAGCTACTGCCTTCTCAACCACACCTGGACTGTCCTGATCTCCATCCAATCTACGGGTAGATGTGCTCCGGATAACTTCCAACCCTGGAACCTCTGTTCCATCAAATACAGGCTCCAAATTGTTGTCCTCACTTGGAATTTCATCTTCCTTCCGATCCGTATGCGTGGATTCTTTGTCTCTACTGCCATCCTCTTCTTTCGCCAAATCATTCTGTCCTGAATTGCCATCTAGATTTGTTTCTTCATTTTTAGGCTCACCAGAATACTCCTGTCCAACATTATTGACTTTAATTTCAGATTTGGTCTCTACGTCTTCATCAGTATCAGACTTAGACCTTCCATCTTTGCCGTCCTTTATCGCGTCCGATATATCATCCAGTTTACTGTCAAACTCAGGGCCATCATGACCAATATCCTGAGCTTTTGCCCCTTTATCCAGATCTTCATTCTGAATGGCAGAAGCATCCACTTGCAGCTTTTCAACAGCATGGGAACTTGCTTCCTTTGTCTCCAACAAGTGTTGATTTTCCATGGTGAAAACAAGCTATAGTGTATATGATATGCTACACTCTAATTAAAAAACCTGCAAACAATATGACAGTGTAAGCATAATCTCCTTATCTGTAATTATTTTTCTTTCCTTATTTCCAATATAGTTATCACAGTACTGTCAATCACGGATTGCAGAAATGGTGATTTATTCGAATACTGTTACGTTTTAATGCTATAGCGCTGCTATAGCCGCTAATTGACATCACGATTAGAAATTGATTATTTCATTATTTCCAATATTTGCCAATTATCACTAAATAAAAATGAGTTTTATAATTACAAAGACATCTAATCTAATCTAATCATATTATTTCCCTATCTTGACATATCAAAATATGGACATCTAATCACGCTTCACTTTCTTGGCATATCATAATAATAATTCTTAAAGTATGTGATGAGACAGTGAAATATGATTGGACCGTAAAACGTTTTTAAAATAAGATTCACGATTCATGTATTATTTATTCCCAATAATTCAAATACAAAATTGTTAACAGAGTGCTCAAACGAACAACCAAAAAAATGACGGTCTTAATGAATAAAAAGAAAATGAAAACGCATCCAGCGACATACATATTTGAAAATATGTATTGCAATTACCTTGTTCCCGATCTGTAAACTGTGTGTATGAGAAAAGAGATGAAAATGAAAAAAATAACTTCCCTAAATGGTTGACAAGTTTAGTTGATGGTTACTATGGAAGAACGAAAGCGTAGGTAGCAGGCATATTGATTGAAAGAATCGTTGAAATAATGAGAAGTTACTTACGCGGTGAGAGATCGGAAAGAAGAAGAAGAAGAAGAAGAAGCGTTGTTGTTGACTTTGAAGTTTGAAGAGTTGAAAGTTGAAATGAAACGGAAATGTCAATTTCAGACAAACTGAGGGAGAAGCGGGAAGTCCTTCCTTTGGGTTGGGGCGGCTGTGCCCAAATTTAATCATATTTTACTTATTTATTTGACTCATTTTATTTATTTTCCAACAATTATGATAAATAATAATATTTGACAAAAACTATTCTCAGATTTTTTTAATAAGGAAAAGGTTAGTTGAGTTTGATGGTCTAGGTCAAGAGAGAGAGTATTGAGAGATATTTACGAATATTTATTAATAAATCTTTCATATTTACGATGAGAGTGAAACTCACACTAATATCATACTTCTGCTTTTTATCATTTAGATAGTATTACAATTTTTACACCTGTTTTTTTTTATCTTATTCTTTTATACCTATTTTAAAACAAAAGAATATATGACTATTTTTTTTTTTTTTGAGATGATTCAACGAGAGTTGATCAATCCTAGTAATAATAAAAAACAATTAAATTTTTTTCTTTACAAAAAAAAATTAAAAGGTTAAAACTGAACAAAATTGATCTTTACTAAAAAAATATATTCAATATTACGTTTTTGTTTAATTGCATAATCAGTTAATTTATACAATCTTATAAGAGTAATGTAAGACCCGTAATTTTAAAGTGTGCTTTATGTATTTTTGGTGTATTTTGGATTTTGGCTCAGAGGCTTTTAAGCCAAAGTTAATAATATTTTGGAGTTTTATAATCAAAAAGATTTTTTGATGCCAATTAAAATTTCTCGTCGATAAATAAATTGAATTTAACTGCGATGAATCCTTTACGGAGAATTTAATGTGTTTCAGGTGAAACGGTAATTTAACAAATATCTAGATTTTGAGATATTTGTTAAGTTATATTTATATATGTTTGTTTGGAGGGAAAAAGAAAGGAAAACTAGAAGGAAGGAAAAGGAAAGGAAAATAGTATATAAAGGAATGAAGGAAAAAGGAAGAAAGGAAAAACAAAGGAAAGAAAAAGAAAGGAAAGAAAATTTCCAATTTTCCATCTCCTTCCTCAGACCCGCCGCGGCCAAATTCCATCCTTCTCCCATTTTTCATTTTCGTCGCTTTCTTTTCTTCAAAACTAGTAACCCAAGGTTGGGGGAGAGTTAGATCAAGGTTTTCGCAACTCCACTCTTCCTCATCGATTCGACAACGAAGAAAAACGGTTTTTGAGATCCAAACACAAACCCCTCCGTTTCTTCTAGATCCAAACCTCATTTCTCGAAGAGATAGAAGGGAAAGTTGCTCACCACCACGCTACGGTGCTAGTGAACTAATTTGGAAGCGGCGTTGCGAGCGGAGATTTTACCGGAATTACTCGCGGTACCGGAAACGCACGTTAAAGCTAACGTTGAGGTAAGGGCTCCTTCCAAACTTCTAGTTTGCATTAGGGACTTATCTGTGGTTGTGTGGGAAGGAATTTGTTAGGGTTAAATGTATCGATTTGGGGAAAAACGAAACTAGTGCGTTATGGGTAAAACCTTAGAGTTAGGTTTTGTTTATAATGATGAATGTTTCGTGGTAAATGAATTTGAAGTCTTTGTGTATGATTATGAGTAAATGATATTTGAGGTATAATGTTGTTTGAAAGTCGTTTCGGTAAATGAGTATTAAGAATGGGGAATCTCTTAATATGACTGTTTGCTTAACGTTTTGTTTTGAAAATCATTAAGTTAAATCGGTATTGAGAACGGGGAATCTCTTAATGACTTATTTAATTAATGTTGTTTGAAAGTCGTTTCGGTAAATGAGTATTAAGAATGGGGAATCTCTTAATATGACTGTTTGCTTAACGTTTTGTTTTGAAAATCATTAAGTTAAATCGGTATTAAGAACGGGGAATCTCTTAATGACTTATTTAATTAATGTTGTTTGAAAGTCGTTTCGGTAAATGAGTATTAAGAATGGGGAATCTCTTAATATGACTGTTTGCTTAACGTTTTGTTTTGAAAATCATTAAGTTAAATCGGTATTAAGAACGGGGAATCTCTTAATGACTTATTTAATTAATGTTGTTTGAAAGTCGTTTCGGTAAATGAGTATTAAGAATGGGGAATCTCTTAATATGACTGTTTGCTTAACGTTTTGTTTTGAAAATCATTAAGTTAAATCGGTATTGAGAACGGGGAATCTCTTAATGACTTATTTAATTAATGTTGTTTGAAAGTCGTTTCGGTAAATGAGTATTAAGAATGGGGAATCTCTTAATATGACTGTTTGCTTAACGTTTTGTTTTGAAAATCATTAAGTTAAATCGGTATTGAGAACGGGGAATCTCTTAATGACTTATTTAATTAATGTTGTTTGAAAGTCGTTTCGGTAAATGAGTATTAAGAATGGGGAATCTCTTAATATGACTGTTTGCTTAACGTTTTGTTTTGAAAATCATTAAGTTAAATCGGTATTGAGAACGGGGAATCTCTTAATGACTTATTTAATTAATGTTGTTTGAAAGTCGTTTCGGTAAATGAGTATTAAGAATGGGGAATCTCTTAATATGACTGTTTGCTTAACGTTTTGTTTTGAAAATCATTAAGTTAAATCGGTATTAAGAACGGGGAATCTCTTAATGACTTATTTAATTAATGTTGTTTGAAAGTCGTTTCGGTAAATGAGTATTAAGAATGGGGAATCTCTTAATATGACTGTTTGCTTAACGTTTTGTTTTGAAAATCATTAAGTTAAATCGGTATTAAGAACGGGGAATCTCTTAATGACTTATTTAATTAATGTTGTTTGAAAGTCGTTTCGGTAAATGAGTATTAAGAATGGGGAATCTCTTAATATGACTGTTTGCTTAACGTTTTGTTTTGAAAATCATTAAGTTAAATCGGTATTGAGAACGGGGAATCTCTTAATGACTTATTTAATTAATGTTGTTTGAAAGTCGTTTCGGTAAATGAGTATTAAGAATGGGGAATCTCTTAATATGACTGTTTGCTTAACGTTTTGTTTTGAAAATCATTAAGTTAAATCGGTATTGAGAACGGGGAATCTCTTAATGACTTATTTAATTAATGTTGTTTGAAAGTCGTTTCGGTAAATGAGTATTAAGAATGGGGAATCTCTTAATATGACTGTTTGCTTAACGTTTTGTTTTGAAAATCATTAAGTTAAATCGGTATTGAGAACGGGGAATCTCTTAATGACTTATTTAATTAATGTTGTTTGAAAGTCGTTTCGGTAAATGAGTATTAAGAATGGGGAATCTCTTAATATGACTGTTTGCTTAACGTTTTGTTTTGAAAATCATTAAGTTAAATCGGTATTAAGAACGGGGAATCTCTTAATGACTTATTTAATTAATGTTGTTTGAAAGTCGTTTCGGTAAATGAGTATTAAGAATGGGGAATCTCTTAATATGACTGTTTGCTTAACGTTTTGTTTTGAAAATCATTAAGTTAAATCGGTATTAAGAACGGGGAATCTCTTAATGACTTATTTAATTAATGTTGTTTGAAAGTCGTTTCGGTAAATGAGTATTAAGAATGGGGAATCTCTTAATATGACTGTTTGCTTAACGTTTTGTTTTGAAAATCATTAAGTTAAATCGGTATTGAGAACGGGGAATCTCTTAATGACTTATTTAATTAATGTTGTTTGAAAGTCGTTTCGGTAAATGAGTATTAAGAATGGGGAATCTCTTAATATGACTGTTTGCTTAACGTTTTGTTTTGAAAATCATTAAGTTAAATCGGTATTGAGAACGGGGAATCTCTTAATGACTTATTTAATTAATGTTGTTTGAAAGTCGTTTCGGTAAATGAGTATTAAGAATGGGGAATCTCTTAATATGACTGTTTGCTTAACGTTTTGTTTTGAAAATCATTAAGTTAAATCGGTATTGAGAACGGGGAATCTCTTAATGACTTATTTAATTAATGTTGTTTGAAAGTCGTTTCGGTAAATGAGTATTAAGAATGGGGAATCTCTTAATATGACTGTTTGCTTAACGTTTTGTTTTGAAAATCATTAAGTTAAATCGGTATTAAGAACGGGGAATCTCTTAATGACTTATTTAATTAATGTTGTTTGAAAGTCGTTTCGGTAAATGAGTATTAAGAATGGGGAATCTCTTAATATGACTGTTTGCTTAACGTTTTGTTTTGAAAATCATTAAGTTAAATCGGTATTAAGAACGGGGAATCTCTTAATGACTTATTTAATTAATGTTGTTTGAAAGTCGTTTCGGTAAATGAGTATTAAGAATGGGGAATCTCTTAATATGACTGTTTGCTTAACGTTTTGTTTTGAAAATCATTAAGTTAAATCGGTATTGAGAACGGGGAATCTCTTAATGACTTATTTAATTAATGTTGTTTGAAAGTCGTTTCGGTAAATGAGTATTAAGAATGGGGAATCTCTTAATATGACTGTTTGCTTAACGTTTTGTTTTGAAAATCATTAAGTTAAATCGGTATTGAGAACGGGGAATCTCTTAATGACTTATTTAATTAATGTTGTTTGAAAGTCGTTTCGGTAAATGAGTATTAAGAATGGGGAATCTCTTAATATGACTGTTTGCTTAACGTTTTGTTTTGAAAATCATTAAGTTAAATCGGTATTGAGAACGGGGAATCTCTTAATGACTTATTTAATTAATGTTGTTTGAAAGTCGTTTCGGTAAATGAGTATTAAGAATGGGGAATCTCTTAATATGACTGTTTGCTTAACGTTTTGTTTTGAAAATCATTAAGTTAAATCGGTATTAAGAACGGGGAATCTCTTAATGACTTATTTAATTAATGTTGTTTGAAAGTCGTTTCGGTAAATGAGTATTAAGAATGGGGAATCTCTTAATATGACTGTTTGCTTAACGTTTTGTTTTGAAAATCATTAAGTTAAATCGGTATTAAGAACGGGGAATCTCTTAATGACTTATTTAATTAATGTTGTTTGAAAGTCGTTTCGGTAAATGAGTATTAAGAATGGGGAATCTCTTAATATGACTGTTTGCTTAACGTTTTGTTTTGAAAATCATTAAGTTAAATCGGTATTGAGAACGGGGAATCTCTTAATGACTTATTTAATTAATGTTGTTTGAAAGTCGTTTCGGTAAATGAGTATTAAGAATGGGGAATCTCTTAATATGACTGTTTGCTTAACGTTTTGTTTTGAAAATCATTAAGTTAAATCGGTATTGAGAACGGGGAATCTCTTAATGACTTATTTAATTAATGTTGTTTGAAAGTCGTTTCGGTAAATGAGTATTAAGAATGGGGAATCTCTTAATATGACTGTTTGCTTAACGTTTTGTTTTGAAAATCATTAAGTTAAATCGGTATTGAGAACGGGGAATCTCTTAATGACTTATTTAATTAATGTTGTTTGAAAGTCGTTTCGGTAAATGAGTATTAAGAATGGGGAATCTCTTAATATGACTGTTTGCTTAACGTTTTGTTTTGAAAATCATTAAGTTAAATCGGTATTAAGAACGGGGAATCTCTTAATGACTTATTTAATTAATGTTGTTTGAAAGTCGTTTCGGTAAATGAGTATTAAGAATGGGGAATCTCTTAATATGACTGTTTGCTTAACGTTTTGTTTTGAAAATCATTAAGTTAAATCGGTATTAAGAACGGGGAATCTCTTAATGACTTATTTAATTAATGTTGTTTGAAAGTCGTTTCGGTAAATGAGTATTAAGAATGGGGAATCTCTTAATATGACTGTTTGCTTAACGTTTTGTTTTGAAAATCATTAAGTTAAATCGGTATTGAGAACGGGGAATCTCTTAATGACTTATTTAATTAATGTTGTTTGAAAGTCGTTTCGGTAAATGAGTATTAAGAATGGGGAATCTCTTAATATGACTGTTTGCTTAACGTTTTGTTTTGAAAATCATTAAGTTAAATCGGTATTGAGAACGGGGAATCTCTTAATGACTTATTTAATTAATGTTGTTTGAAAGTCGTTTCGGTAAATGAGTATTAAGAATGGGGAATCTCTTAATATGACTGTTTGCTTAACGTTTTGTTTTGAAAATCATTAAGTTAAATCGGTATTGAGAACGGGGAATCTCTTAATGACTTATTTAATTAATGTTGTTTGAAAGTCGTTTCGGTAAATGAGTATTAAGAATGGGGAATCTCTTAATATGACTGTTTGCTTAACGTTTTGTTTTGAAAATCATTAAGTTAAATCGGTATTAAGAACGGGGAATCTCTTAATGACTTATTTAATTAATGTTGTTTGAAAGTCGTTTCGGTAAATGAGTATTAAGAATGGGGAATCTCTTAATATGACTGTTTGCTTAACGTTTTGTTTTGAAAATCATTAAGTTAAATCGGTATTAAGAACGGGGAATCTCTTAATGACTTATTTAATTAATGTTGTTTGAAAGTCGTTTCGGTAAATGAGTATTAAGAATGGGGAATCTCTTAATATGACTGTTTGCTTAACGTTTTGTTTTGAAAATCATTAAGTTAAATCGGTATTGAGAACGGGGAATCTCTTAATGACTTATTTAATTAATGTTGTTTGAAAGTCGTTTCGGTAAATGAGTATTAAGAATGGGGAATCTCTTAATATGACTGTTTGCTTAACGTTTTGTTTTGAAAATCATTAAGTTAAATCGGTATTGAGAACGGGGAATCTCTTAATGACTTATTTAATTAATGTTGTTTGAAAGTCGTTTCGGTAAATGAGTATTAAGAATGGGGAATCTCTTAATATGACTGTTTGCTTAACGTTTTGTTTTGAAAATCATTAAGTTAAATCGGTATTGAGAACGGGGAATCTCTTAATGACTTATTTAATTAATGTTGTTTGAAAGTCGTTTCGGTAAATGAGTATTAAGAATGGGGAATCTCTTAATATGACTGTTTGCTTAACGTTTTGTTTTGAAAATCATTAAGTTAAATCGGTATTAAGAACGGGGAATCTCTTAATGACTTATTTAATTAATGTTGTTTGAAAGTCGTTTCGGTAAATGAGTATTAAGAATGGGGAATCTCTTAATATGACTGTTTGCTTAACGTTTTGTTTTGAAAATCATTAAGTTAAATCGGTATTAAGAACGGGGAATCTCTTAATGACTTATTTAATTAATGTTGTTTGAAAGTCGTTTCGGTAAATGAGTATTAAGAATGGGGAATCTCTTAATATGACTGTTTGCTTAACGTTTTGTTTTGAAAATCATTAAGTTAAATCGGTATTGAGAACGGGGAATCTCTTAATGACTTATTTAATTAATGTTGTTTGAAAGTCGTTTCGGTAAATGAGTATTAAGAATGGGGAATCTCTTAATATGACTGTTTGCTTAACGTTTTGTTTTGAAAATCATTAAGTTAAATCGGTATTGAGAACGGGGAATCTCTTAATGACTTATTTAATTAATGTTGTTTGAAAGTCGTTTCGGTAAATGAGTATTAAGAATGGGGAATCTCTTAATATGACTGTTTGCTTAACGTTTTGTTTTGAAAATCATTAAGTTAAATCGGTATTGAGAACGGGGAATCTCTTAATGACTTATTTAATTAATGTTGTTTGAAAGTCGTTTCGGTAAATGAGTATTAAGAATGGGGAATCTCTTAATATGACTGTTTGCTTAACGTTTTGTTTTGAAAATCATTAAGTTAAATCGGTATTAAGAACGGGGAATCTCTTAATGACTTATTTAATTAATGTTGTTTGAAAGTCGTTTCGGTAAATGAGTATTAAGAATGGGGAATCTCTTAATATGACTGTTTGCTTAACGTTTTGTTTTGAAAATCATTAAGTTAAATCGGTATTAAGAACGGGGAATCTCTTAATGACTTATTTAATTAATGTTGTTTGAAAGTCGTTTCGGTAAATGAGTATTAAGAATGGGGAATCTCTTAATATGACTGTTTGCTTAACGTTTTGTTTTGAAAATCATTAAGTTAAATCGGTATTGAGAACGGGGAATCTCTTAATGACTTATTTAATTAATGTTGTTTGAAAGTCGTTTCGGTAAATGAGTATTAAGAATGGGGAATCTCTTAATATGACTGTTTGCTTAACGTTTTGTTTTGAAAATCATTAAGTTAAATCGGTATTGAGAACGGGGAATCTCTTAATGACTTATTTAATTAATGTTGTTTGAAAGTCGTTTCGGTAAATGAGTATTAAGAATGGGGAATCTCTTAATATGACTGTTTGCTTAACGTTTTGTTTTGAAAATCATTAAGTTAAATCGGTATTGAGAACGGGGAATCTCTTAATGACTTATTTAATTAATGTTGTTTGAAAGTCGTTTCGGTAAATGAGTATTAAGAATGGGGAATCTCTTAATATGACTGTTTGCTTAACGTTTTGTTTTGAAAATCATTAAGTTAAATCGGTATTAAGAACGGGGAATCTCTTAATGACTTATTTAATTAATGTTGTTTGAAAGTCGTTTCGGTAAATGAGTATTAAGAATGGGGAATCTCTTAATATGACTGTTTGCTTAACGTTTTGTTTTGAAAATCATTAAGTTAAATCGGTATTGAGAACGGGGAATCTCTTAATGACTTATTTAATTAATGTTGTTTGAAAGTCGTTTCGGTAAATGAGTATTAAGAATGGGGAATCTCTTAATATGACTGTTTGCTTAACGTTTTGTTTTGAAAATCATTAAGTTAAATCGGTATTGAGAACGGGGAATCTCTTAATGACTTATTTAATTAATGTTGTTTGAAAGTCGTTTCGGTAAATGAGTATTAAGAATGGGGAATCTCTTAATATGACTGTTTGCTTAACGTTTTGTTTTGAAAATCATTAAGTTAAATCGGTATTAAGAACGGGGAATCTCTTAATGACTTATTTAATTAATGTTGTTTGAAAGTCGTTTCGGTAAATGAGTATTAAGAATGGGGAATCTCTTAATATGACTGTTTGCTTAACGTTTTGTTTTGAAAATCATTAAGTTAAATCGGTATTAAGAACGGGGAATCTCTTAATGACTTATTTAATTAATGTTGTTTGAAAGTCGTTTCGGTAAATGAGTATTAAGAATGGGGAATCTCTTAATATGACTGTTTGCTTAACGTTTTGTTTTGAAAATCATTAAGTTAAATCGGTATTAAGAACGGGGAATCTCTTAATGACTTATTTAATTAATGTTGTTTGAAAGTCGTTTAAGTTAAATGGGTATTAAAAATGGGGAATCTTTTAATACCTCGGTTTACTTAATGTGTATTTGAGGAAAATGTTTAAGTTAACTGGGCGTTGAGAATGGGGAATCTCTTAATGTCTCGGTTACTTAACTATCGTTTTTGAAAATCGTTTCGGTAAATGAGTATTAAGAATGGGGAATCTCTTAATATGACTGTTTGCTTAACGTTTTGTTTTGAAAATCATTAAGTTAAATCGGTATTAAGAACGGGGAATCTCTTAATGACTTATTTAATTAATGTTGTTTGAAGGTCGTTTAAGTTAAATGGGTATTAAAAATGGGGAATCTTTTAATATCTGCATTTGCTTAACGATTGTTGTGAATGGAGTCTGTGTATGCTCATGCATTTCATTTGGTAAATTGTGTCGACCCGTGATAGGTGACACCTTGGTAAACTGTACGGACCCGTGATAGGTTGTACGTTTGCGATTTATATTTTAGTAAATCGTGTTGACCCGTGATAGGTGACACTTCGGTAAACTGTACTGACCCGTGATAGGTGGTACGTTTACGATTTACGTTTTTGGTGAATTGTGCTGACCCGTGATAGGTGGCACCTCGGTAAACAGTACTGGTCTGTGATAGGCGGTACGTTTACGATTCCCGCTTTTTCTTTTAGTAAATCGTGTTGACCCGTGATAGGTGACACCATGGTAACTGTACTGACCCGTGATAGGTGGTACATTTACGATTTACATTTTTGGTGGATTGTGCTGACCCGTGATAGGTGGCACCTCGGTAAACAGTACTGGTCTGTGATAGGCGGTACGTTTACGATTCCCGCTTTTTCTTTTAGTAAATCGTGTTGACCCGTGATAGGTGACACCATGGTAACTGTACTGACCCGTGATAGGTGGTACATTTACGATTTCCGCTTTTTCTTTTAGTAAATCGTGTTGACCCGTGATAGGTGACACCATGGTAACTGTACTGACCCGTGATAGGTGGTACATTTACGATTTCCGCTTTTTCTTTTAGTAAATCGTGTTGACCCGTGATAGGTGACACCTCGGTAAACTGTACTGACCCGTGATAGGTGGTACGTTTATGATTTACGCATTTTAGTAAATCGTGCTGACCCGTGATAGGTGGCACCTCGGTAATTGGTACTTTGGCCTGCGATAGGCGGTACGATTATGATTTACGGCCCTTCGAGGAGGGTTTTGGTTTGGAATTCCGAGTCCATGCATTTTGGCATATACGCATTGCATTAGGGTGCTTGGCACGCGAGTCGTGGTTGATTTGAGTTTTATGTTTAAGTGATTTGAATTTGAGTCGTTGTGGTAATTGCGTTGAAAATGCTAAGTGTTATGTGTTGATTGTTGTGTGTAAGTATGATGGTTATCGAGATCCCAATTGCCGTGGTAATCGTGTAGGAATTGCTAAGTGTTAGGTTGTGAACTTGATTAGGAATGACTTGAGTTAATGCATGAATTTTTGGAAAAACGATCAGGGAAATCGATTTCCCAATCGATTGGATGAGTTGCAGGAAGTTCACCATTTTGACCTAATCGATTTGCCAATCGATTGTATAAATATGTCTTTCAAAATCTTTTAAGAAATCGATTTGGAAATCGATTGGCAGAGAGGCAGGAACTCAGCAAAACTGCCAAAATCGATTTGGAAATCGATTTGGCAACACAGGGACTCATCAGAACTGACAAAATCGACTTAGAAATCGATTTGGTCATGCAAAAACTCAGCAGAACTGACCAAATCGATTTGGCAATCGATTGGCTCAGCAAAAGTCCTCATTTTGAGTTAGATAATCGATTTCTCAATTGATTTATCAATGCTTTGGTCAGTTATGTATTACTTGATGGTTGGAGAACTTCATTTTGAGTTCATTGTTAATTGGCAAGCATTATATGAACTTTTAGCATATGGAAAATCCTGTTAAGGTGCATGCTTAGTTGAAAAGTTGTTTTGAGCATTTAAAAACTTAATTGCTATGTGTTAACTGTTATTTTCTGGTTGGTGACCCTTTACAATTATTGTGGAAATCTGGGCTTTGCCCTCAGATGAGAGTCAGGACGGTCTTACCGGTTCGTACCCTACGGACGGGGATGGAGATGGGAACGTTTGACTGCAGTCACGTTAGGAGGATCTCACGGGGCGCGTGGAGATACTCAGGGTGTATAGCTTTTTGGTAGGATGATCAGATTAGGATGATGTATAGGGACTAGGTGTCCTTCTGTTTGGATTGGAGTATTTTTAGTTTGGGAAAACTGTATTTATACTATCATTGTCAGTTCGACTTCTTATGTGAATGGGCTCCATGTACCATTTATGGTTATGTAAATGTTTTGGATTTATAATTGGAGAAACCTTTCCGCTGCTTGTAAATTATAATGACTCAATTATTTATCCAAATGCATTTCTTTATCTATTTCTCTGTTTTAGTTTAATTACTTTTGAAAAAAAAAATATACCCTCGCTTTGAAAAACGGGGTGTTACAAGTAACATTTATCCAAAAATCTAAAAACATGAATTTTTAAAAATCTAGTCTCCGTATAAAACTTTATTCTTGTTCTTAGCTATTCTTCATCTATCCATTGAATAAGGGTAGTTTAAAGTTATTTTTTTGGCATAAAATCACTCTCCAACTATTTTTTTTTTTATCCTCTTAATTAAATATGTGTTTTCACACATATTTATATTTTTCTATTTTAATGTAATGCTTTGATATTTCATCTTGATGTAGTGTTTGTTTGATTCAGTTTGACAGATGAACTTCGATTAAATATATATTTAAATTTAATTTATGATATTAATGTCATAAACGTTGCAACTCCAGAAACATGTGTATCTCTCACATTTTAATTTTGTCATATAGGTAGGTTTTGTCATTATTGTAAATATTTTATCGTTTTATTTTATAATTTGGATGATGTGAGTTTGTTCCTACATTCATACTTTTTTTTTTTACCAATTTTGATTTATATAATTCTCGATCAATATAATTTATTCTAATTTTAATGAATAATTATAATTTTTTTTAATAAATAAATGAAAAAAATCTCAAGGACAAATTTGATTTTTAAGGGAGTTTGTGTAGATAAGAATCAAATTTGAATGGTATTCGAAGAATCCTTCTGCTAGGGTGGAGTTGTTGGACTCCATTGAAGTCCACATTAAAATTCAAAAGTTAGAATATTGGGTTTTATACCCCCCAAATCTTATTTTTACTCTATATTTTATTATTTTTTTCATAAACTTTTGAAATTTCTGTTATAAACATATAACATTTTAAAATAGAACCGGTCTATTTTTTGTATCCCACATTTCTTTATATATTGAAAATTCTGAAAATGAAATTTCTGATATGTAATTTTTTTTTGTTGGGTTTTTTATATATAAGAAACTTTTTTTTTTTGAAATTTCTAGTATGGAAATTACTTTTTGCATATCAAATTTTTTTATATATATAATTTTTTTCTTTCTATTTTTTTATATAGCGAAAATTTTAAAAATAAAATTTCTGCTATATAAAATATTTTTCTCCAATTTTTTATATTGAACATTTTCGGTATGTCAATTTTTTTTCTCTTTTTTTCATATCGGAATTTTATTTTTCAAAATTTTCAGTAAGTTAATTTTTTTCTGTTGGTCTATAGATTATGTTATATAATTACCACCTGAAACTTACACATAATTGCAAAGTTCTGGTGTATGATATTCAACCTAACAATATTTTTTTTTTCTATTATTTGAGTTAGAACTTAAGGATATGATATGTTAATTTCTAAATTGGATTTTTAGAAGAAAAAAGTTCATACCATTTTTGTTGTTGTTGTATTTATGTGGAATAAAAACGAGTCCAATTTTTTTTCAATGAAAATAAGTAAAAATGAAATAGATAAAATTAGATTAAAGTGTAAAAATTATTTTAGAATATATATTGATTAATCTTATGATTAATTTTTTTTTTATATGTGTGTTTTTTATGATGTGTTAATCTTGTACATATTTAACTAAATGAGTGATATATATAATAAATATTATATATTTTTCTAAAAATAATAGTATTTTAGTGTAAATATTTTAAAGAATAAGATCTTATATGATTTTACGTGCAGATGTGCATTCGTAAATAATATGGTCTTTTCTTGTATGTGTGACTAATATTAAGTGTGCACATACTTATATTTTAATTATTTATAAGTATCCTATTTTAGTTATTTATTTTATAAAAAATTATCTTGGGATAGTGGCAATGTGTTTGATTTTTTTTTTTATTTTCATATATTTGTTATGATATTATGACTTTATATAAAGTGTTGATGTTATATTTATTTACTTTATAATTTTGGCTATTCTCTAATGATGGTAGTATTTTAAGGTGAATATTTTGAAAAATAAATATGATTATAGTGATTATTTTGGATATGAGAGTTTTAGTTATTAGTACTATGTAATTTTAAAAAAAGAAGTTAATTATTTTAGCTACTCTAATTTAAAATATATTAGTTATGAAAAATAAGTGGTATTTGGAGGAGTATTAAAAATAAGATTAAATAATTATTAATTTTATTTTATCAAAATAAAAATAGGAAAAAATAGTAAAATATAAAATAAATGAGAAATGTGAAAAAAAGTTTAAGGGATTTCTTTTGAATTTTGAAAAATGTGATATAGTAAAGAGTTTGTAAAAGTTTCATTTTATTTTGAAAGAGTTTTTATTTATCTGATGTAAATTTTAAAAAAAAATTATAATACAAATTATTATATATTATTTTTAAATTTAGAGTGTCGCACGTCCAATAAAAGAAACAACAACATTTCTAAAAGAATCTTAATTTGGAGATAAATGTACTACTTCCCTATTTGTCGAGTGTTTAAATTTCGTGTGATGTTTATAAAAATGTTTTCTATACGGAGTTCAATTTCTTAAATTGAATGTAAGTTATTTTGTGAAATTTGTCAAAAGAAGCACATTAACAAATTACAACTTATAGTTAAGTACACCAGAAAGAGAAGTTTGCTATGATACACAATCATTCTAAAAAATAATATGGTGTACCTTAACAACTCTTATAAACATTTACTGGAATACGCTCATTTATTATTTAAAAGGAAAACATTACCAACTTACAACTACTAAATTGTTAAATATATCCAAAGTTCGAGAGTGATTGTTGCTAAAATAAACTCGGAAAAACAGTATATCTCATCAGTAGAAAAGTTTACAAATATAAATAATTAACTTATCACCGAACAAAGATAAAAATCTAAAGCAAAAAGAAGATAAATAATGAAAACAGTAACTTTACCACAAATTTATGTGTTAGCCCCACTTAGCCCAATTTTAAGATCAATTAGTTTGTTTTCTCTTTTATATTTTATTTATAACAGATTTTCTTTTTATGTAATGCATATAATAAAAATTAGGACTGTACGCTTCTGGGCCGAGTTTGGTCAAACCCAATACCTGGCCCAATCATAGTAACCTGGGAGTCAGGTTGGGTGGGCGAAGAAACCCACTTTTTTGGGACTGTTTTCATTGTCTTCGGGTTGGGCATAGGCAATTAAACCAGTCAAAACAAAGACTTAAACAATTAAGGCATAGATACTTACAAACTTAAAAATATGGTCAAATTAAGAGTTTAGTCTCTTAATTTATTTATTTTGTTCCTTAATTTTTATTTATTTTATTTTAATCTCTCAACCTTATTTTAATCATATTAATATTTTTTTGTTAATTTTTAACAAAAATAAAATATTAACTGTTCGTGTATAATTAGTGAAATGGAATCAAAATAAAACTAAAAAATTAATCAAATGACTCAAAATGAAAAACATTTTTTTTTAAATTAAATTATAAAATTATTGAAATTAAGTGGCATTTATTCTCAAATAGAAACAATTCTCGAGTGCATTAATTATTCAATAAATTGTTTGATTAATTTAATAAACAATTTAAGAATTTGTTTTACTAAGATCAGCATCATTAATATACATCCTTGAAAAAAGTGCAGATTTTATGTCTTTTGATTGGTGTTAGACGAACAACCTAAGAGCATCTCCAACAGTGAACTCAATATTGGTTCATTAAATGGGGTCCACCGTGCTACATCATCTTGAAATAACTCATTTATCTTTTAGTCCAACGATGAGCTCACGAGTTTATTAAATAAGGCCCACCACTAACAGTCATATATTTATTATTATTCGTAAATTAATTAAAAAAAAGGTAACCGTGACGAAAGTATGGTTCCTTCTTGAGAGAACCGTGATGACAGCTTGACACATCTCCAACAATGAACTCGCCAAAAACTGAATTTTATGTAATTACACGCGACGAACTCATTTTGCTATCGTTGAAGATGCTCTAAAGCATCTGCATTCTACAAGGATTACTAGAGAGTTTGTCCCCACCCCACCAATTTGTTCCAATATTTTTTTAGCTTAAATTCTATAATAAAAAATAAACAATTATATTAAAAATAACAATTTCAAAATATATTAAAAAGAAGTGTGAGAAAAAAATTATTCACAAGCCTAAATCAAGAAGTAGGACAATCATGAAATTTAATAAGTAAGACTAAAATGATTTTAGATTTTGATCTTGTTTATTAATTAGAGATGCTGATGTTTGAATGATTTACTTTCAAAACTGTCAAACATTTTCATATAAAAAAAAATGCAAATGCAGAGTGATTAAGAAGAATAAAAAGAGGAGGAGGAAGAAGGAGAATGAGGAGGAAGAGTTAACATCTTTATAGTTACATTGGATTCACTTCAAAAATTTTTTTTTTACTCATTTTATCTCATAATAAATATCATGTTAACAAAATTAAATTTGTTTTAAAATGAATATCATTATTAATTTTTAATGCAACTGTAATTATTTTTTTATAGCACCCTTTCATTATTATTATGTATACAAATTCAAAAACATTATTATATTTTACATTAATGTCAATGGAAAATCCACCAATAATTAAATTGTGTAGTTTAATAAAATAATTTTTTTATTATTGTCCAATTTAGGATTCAACAAACCCAATACCCGACCCAAAAACTATGTGTTACATGATTTTTAAACTAGTTATGTCCATTGACCCAATTGAGTTGAGGTTTGTTGGGTTGGATGAATGAGATGGATAGTTTGAACCGGGTTGAAGTGTCACATTAGGTAAACATTATGTTATTAAAACAAAAAACATGTGTGATGGAGACACACATTAGGTATAAGTGTCAATTGTAAGAAAAGGAGATCCGTCAAAAAAAAGAGTAAGAAAAGGAGACGCCACTTGTCTCGTTAGAAAATAAAACAAGGAAAATAAAGCACCGTACCAAAGTAAAAGTTATATTAAAACGACCTTACATTATCTTATGCACTCCATCCACAAATCTGAAATAGATATTTCAATTTGCACAATCACTTATATTATTATTCAAACAAAAGATTCGGTTGTCACTATAAGCTTGTTTTGTAAAATATTTGTGAGTACAGCATGAATTTTGTCATATATATGCAGGCTACCTAGCTCTTAATTAATGATTTATTAGCTTTAGATCCATGCATATATCACCAAGATATAATTGTCTTCCTAAATAATTTAATTAATGATGCAACCCTGTCCCACACATTCTAACATTTTCATAGTGGATGAATTCTTTAAGTGCTTTTATATTAACCAAAAAATCTTAGCATGTGAATAATACCTTAAATATACACAAATTAATTTGTAACAACTTAATTATAATGATACGATTAAATTAACCGTTTGGAAAAAAGTTACTACTACTTTCACTTTTCAAATCTCTTAGTTTTTGATGCAACCCTTCCTTCTTTTTTCGTGTCATTTGTTTAAACATAATGCATTATTATATACTACTCATGTACCACTAGGATCTGTCTATGTTTATAGACACAACATCACTGACTCCAACATACATAGACGTTAAGAAGCAAAAAGTATTGGATAGCGATCATGTATTCACAATAATTGAGCAGCATTTTAACTATGAATTAATAGTTTCTTTTTGGTGAAAAAAAACTATCAAGTAATTGAAGAAAATAAGAGGATGAGAAAAAGAAAAAGAAATAGGAGTATGATTAAAAATTAATTTATGCGTAACTCCAAAAATTAAGGGTCAATCCTTCTCATACGAATCTCCACCTCTTATCTCGTATTACCTTTTTTCCACAGTGAAGTTTCTTTAGTAAATGACAAACAAATTTAAAAATATAGTTAAGTTTGTTGATTTTATAAAAACTATGACCTAATTTACAAAATTATTATTTATTAATAAGGATGAAAAAGAAAAATTACAAAAATATTTCATAAAAAAAAATACCAAAATAAAAAAGAGAGTAATAGTAAATAGTTAGAGGTATATATAATATGAAATAAAATTAATACTAAATATAATACATTATAAAAACAAGGTATAAAATAAGACAAAACTTTTGTTGTGAAAATGATTTATATGCGAGACACAGGGAGTATCACATATTTCTCGTCAAATATGTCTTGATTTTGTCTTTTGACTTAATTTTGCATATGCAATATCAGTGCTTGATTTTATTGTTTTGCTGGATTAGCTCTTTAATTGGTCGGTAGAAGTTATTTTTTGTTATAAAGTTCGAGTTTTAGTGGCTTGATTATTTAATTAATTAGTAATAGGAGTGAAAATATGTTATGCGTTCAATGAAGGTATACAAAAGTAATTTAGATTTATATGATATATCAAAATTAGATTATTTATAAAAAAAATTGATAAAACTTCTTTTTAAAAAGTCTATTTAACTAAAAATATTATACAGAAAGTCTTTTAGACATATCAAGCCGAATTATTTAAATAAATATAATATATTTTTTATTACTATTATTATTTATATGAAAATTTTAAATTTTGTGTTAAATTATAAATTTGCTAACATTTTATTAATTTAATCATATTATTTTACATTAACTTTTGTCATAATTAAATGTATTATAATAAAATAGAATTGAAATATAATGTAATTCGAATTTATTTTTGTAAAACATCATTTTCAATTTAAAGAAAAACTTAATTTCATCAACCTATTAATTTATTAGTCTATTAAAAAAATATGTCTTATCATAATTAATTTAAAAATATTCATATGAAATAGACCTTTTAAATAATTTAACAGAGATGACTGAGTAGCTCAATTGATTTGAGCTAATGTATTGAAAAAGTTGAGATTGAAAAATCCAGAATTCAACCGCTAATAAAAGAGAAAAATACTAACATATATGCCAATAAAAAAAAAAAATTAGCTTAGCAAGTAAATTCCCACCCTTATATATGGTCCGGCCTTGATGTAACTAAATTTGTATTATTTATTTATTTATAAGCTTTTATTATGGCAGTTGATCAACATGAAAGTGTTAAGCCTGCAAGTGTATTTGTCTCCAATAATAGCTACATTAACGCAAATAACACAATTAGTTAACTTTTTTTTTGTTCTTGGCAGTAGTTAAGCATGCAGGGCTTTTTGTAGCAAAATAAAAGGTGGCCTAGTCTAAAAAAATGTAAATCCAAATAAACTATACAAGTTTGATAATATAATTAATTGGTATCATAATCGAAGCAAGAGGGAATTATTGGTGTTAAAGTTGATAACTCACTGTAATCTCTTTTTTAGCTCATGGAAAAAGGAAAATAAAAGTAACAAAAAAAGAAGAAGATAATAACCACTTACTTTATAAAAATGGTTTTATCTTGTTCTTTTATAAAAGCAAGTAATTGCGTACGTGGAAGTGTCGTTTATTAAGCGCATATACCTTTCCCTATGAGATTGGAAGAGACAACTCTCATCGAATCTATGAGTTTAATTAATCCATTGATACATACTATATGACTTCAATATTATTATCAAATTAAAGTTGTGGTGCCATGCATGTTTTGTATCATCACTTTTGTGAAACAAATTAAGCAATTTTGCTAAATAAAACCTTTCTTTTCATGAACCAACAAGATAAGGTTCACTTATTTTTCCTAATTTCTCCAAGTTAGAGGATTAACTCTTAAACTTTAATCAAGTTAGAATTACAATGCTAACATAGTTTGCAAGCCTTCTTTATAATTGCATTCTTAAACAAAATATTGAATGCATCGTCATGGTCCTTAATTATACCCCATTTAATACATTTTGCTTATCCAAGAAATAAAAGAAATCACCTATAAAATACTTTGCGATTATTTAATGATGGTATACAAATTTTTATACAATAGTTTCATCAATTTTTATTATTTTTACACAATAGTGCATCAAATTAATTTAATCTCAAAGAATATACTCCTATATATGAATCACCTTTGAGAGACACTTTTTATATCCAAATTCCCCTGACCTACGTCAAGCCTTCTCTATCTATACATCTCTGAAAGCGTGAAAATATATCCATGCAAACAACGACACATAAACACATAATTTCCATACCAAAAAGTAAGAGAATAAAAAAGGTGATGTAGTAGATGTGAAATGTTGGTCTTATAGAAAAATAAATATAAAGATAAAATGAGGTATATAATCAGTGTTTGGAAATATGAGATGTATGTGTATCATTACTCCAATAGAAAAAAATATTTAGTGTAGACTCATAGAAAAATATTTATATGTATCATTACTTAGACATAAATAGAGTGATGTGATATGTTGATTATGTAATTAAGAAGAAAACAAAGAAATATTTTAAATGAAATGTTTAATGAGTGTTTGAAAATTTATGTATCATTGTTGATATGAATATTGTAATCAAGATTACCTTAGTCTTTTCTTAAGCTATCAATTAAATCTATATGACACATTTGATTTGATAGATAAAATGGTTCTTAAGTATGTGATTCCAATATCAGACAGGTTTAAAAATATCTATAAAAAGAGGTTGGATCTGAATTAAATTTCAATTTTTGACAAAGAAACCTAAAAAATATTTCATAGGATTAGTTTTTAATTTGGACAGGAGAATACACTAGTTACGCCCGAAAATTACCGGGACAAATTTTTTTCATAAGCTAAAGATGTGGCAGAATTTTTTAGACATTGATTTCTTGCCTTCGATCTCCAGATATGAGCAAGAGCTTGAAATATTGGTGATATTTTATCATATTTTACTAATAGACCCCACAAAAATATATTTTTTAAAAATATTCATCAAAACCAATAAGATCTACATTTTTTATTTAATAGTCTTTGATTTTAAGATGAAAATATTATCTTTATACTCATAAATATATAACTTTTAAAATTATGGTGTTAAATCATAAAAAAGATAAAATTAATCTACATTCTTTAAATAAAAAGATTAAATTATTATTCTATAAATTTGAGAGACTACTAAATCAATTCATATATAATTTTTTAAGTAGTCTAGTAGTTAGATTTACACACGTTTTAAATATATTAAATATAGAAAATCTGAATTTAAATTAAACATTTGCATATCAGATCAATGTATTTACCGGTATCAACCGTCCAATACTTATGAGCATTATTTATACATTTTTTTAATCAAGTAATCTAATAGGTAAAGTCACACATTAAGTCTAGAGAAATGTCCTAATTCAAACTAAAATCTCTTCATATTAATGTATGTTTTGAATGCTAAGAACTTAACTTAGCCGTAAGTACTTATCCATACAATTTTAAGTACCAAAATACTAATTTAGTGCCACATATACATAAAAATTTATGAAAACTTACCATACACGCAAGACCAAGAATGAATCACAATCACCTCAAGTAAAGATGGACATGCATGTGATCGATGTGGGTTAAGTACTTTCTTATATGTAACCTTTTCATTTTCTTAATGCACTACCCTTTATTTTTTATATATAAAAAATAAAGCTTTCGCACTCACTGTTCCTCATGAAGTGGGAACATAACAAAGTTTGCAAGTTGTCGCTTCAAATATATATTTTTATATAAACCAAAGAAGAAAAGGAAAAAGTTGTGATTATATTTCACTTGTCATCTTTAGTCCCAACGTTGCTTTTATATAGTTTGTTTGCATGCGGCCAAATAATAATCACAATAACTAAGCTAATTAGTTAGTGAGTTTGTCAAATATATATATATATCTATTCAATTCTCAGCATCAATCGGGGGTCTTTCATATTGGACTAACCAATTTTTTTAGGTTACAAATTCTTTCATGTTAGCTTAGATATATAGGTTGGTTTTCTATTCTTCATTCTTTAGTAGTAGTATTATATATTTATAGTTTGGTTAAAATTTTGATTTACTTAAACTAGAAACATGTGGTTTTAAACATAAGCTTTATAGAATTATGAATATGTTTGCTTTGATCATTTGAAGTTATACTCTTTTTAATTAATTTTTTATGGTGTTGTTCTGACTAGGGGGTGTTAGTTGGGGGTGTATAATTGAACTTTTTAAGTAATAGAATCATATAGCAAATGACTAAAACAGAATTATGAGACAGCTGTTTGTTTTTTTCTTCTCTTTTTAAGATTCGAGTCTTGGAACATTTTCTAGTGATTACTTTAATTAACATAAGAACATATAAGTTTATTTATTGTTTTGTGGTATATGAAATTAATGTTTTGAATATTATTGTTATTATTAGGTAGAAAAATCCTGTTTTATCATTTGGATTTTGTGAGAGAAAGAAAGGAAGATTAATGGACATATACGAGCCATTCCAGCAAGTTAGCATGTGGGGTGATAGCTTTAAAGTTGAAGGTGGATTGAATTCAATTGCTTCCCCAATGTTACTGGTCAACACTAGCATGGAGAACAAGGTGAGTTATTATAAGTAAATATGAAGTTAGTTTCATTTTATGTGGATACTACTAGATTATATACCAATCTTATTAATTAAATTGAATTTTGTAGTCTGAATTTATTCCTCATGAACCAAGGGACTCTTCTGGAGCTGATCAAGAGACTACAAATAAAGATGATAGTAAGGTAATGAAATTTCATAAATTCTGTTTCATTTTACATTATTGTAAGATGAATGATTTTGATTTGTTTATTTGTTTCTGACATTATGTGTAGGTGCTACGGCGCCTCGCTCAAAATCGAGAGGCTGCTCGGAAAAGTCGGTTGCGCAAAAAGGTAGTTTAAATTTACTTATAGGAAAGTATTAGTCATTTGATTAGTTCTTTTGTTAACTCAATAGGACAGTATATATATATATATATATAGATGAAATCAGTAGTGACTAATAAAAATAGCTCTAACTCACTAACTTAGTTCTAATCAACTTTTAACTAATCCACAAATATTAAACATATGCTCTAATATTATGTAGGCTTATGTTCAGCAATTGGAAACAAGCAGATTGAAGCTCATGCAATTGGAGATTGAGATTGGGAGAGCAAGAAAGCAGGTGAACCAAAACTAAACATTAATTTATCATATTAACTTATGCTTGTTATATTAATGCTCCTTCATTTGTCACTTTTAAGCATATACTAAAATTTCTGCTCTAGTTGCAGGGTATGTACACTGGAAATGCATTAGATACCAGTTTTATGGGATCATCTGAAACAATAAACCCAGGTTTGTGAATTCTTTATATCAATTTCAAGCTTTCTTAAAAATTTGTTATTCCACTAAGTGATCCTTCTATTCTGTAATGCAGGAGTTGTTGCGTTTGAAATTGAATATGGAAATTGGGTTGAAGAGCAACATAGGTGGAACGAAGAACTCAGAAATGCATTTCAAACGAACGCGTCTGAAGTGCAGCTCCATCTAGTTGTTCAGAGTGTTTTGAATCATTACTCGGATCTTTTTCGAATGAAAGCAGATGCTGCAAAGGCTGATGTCCTCTATTTAATCTCTGGTGTGTGGAAAACATCATTAGAGCGCCTTTTCCTATGGATCGGAGGATCACGCCCGTCACAGCTTCTAAATGTACAAATCTGATCCTAATAGCTGCTTAGATTTTCTCTTCACTTGTTGTGCAGCATGAGAATTGTGTATCTTTTTTCTTTCCTATTCTCCAAGTTGCAAGATATGAACTTAGAAGTTTAGAGAGATTTAGTGCAAACTCAACTTGATAAATGACAGAGCTTGTGGCGTTGATTCATCTATGTAGCCTACTCCTTTTAGTGCAAAAGAATTTGGTTGTTGTTCTCACCTATTTAGATTTTGAATTTGGTTGTTATTTACAAAAGTTAAGTCAATATGCTTTTAGTATATATGTTTAAAACTTTTGTATGCATGCATTTAACCACGTCTTACCATGTAAATATTTGTGGAATCGTGATTTAATTTAATTGTATATATATGTGTAAAAAGATCCTTACATCGTTATATATAGAAATTCATCTCTTTAGTATAATGTTAGGAACAAAAATTCTTATTAGTCTGATGTTGCTTGAAATACCTAACATTATAAACAAAGGTCATACTGTGGAAACCTCAATAAAAAATCACTAACCATTATTAGGCTTTTTTTTCCTCTTACCTACAGCTCATTCTACCACAACTTGAGCCTTTGACTGATCAACAAATTGCTAGCATTAACAAACTTCGTCTATCGTCTCAACAAGCTGAAGATGCTCTTTCACAAGGACTGGATAAACTCCAGCAGAGTCTGGTCCAAGACATGGCAGTTGATCCATTAACTGCAGCAAATCATGGATTTCAGATGGCTATTGCTTTAGAGAAATTTGAGGGACTAGAAGGTTTTGTAAGCCAGGTAATGTAACACCCTCAAATTTGATTCAACTAGGAATGGCCTCATGCTACTTATCCATTTTCTTAAGTGCTGGTTTTCCAATTATAACTTGACCATTCCGCATTATTAGGATGACAATTCATATTGATCATTACATTATTTTATTTGATGTATTGTGAACTATGAAGCACTAATAAAGACACAAACACTAGACACGATATTGACATTGATAATAATTTAACAAATAGAAGAAATTGAATGTAACCACGTGTATCAGTATCAAACACTGACATGTGTTATTAGACACACTTTCACCCTTAAATGTTAAGTTACATAGATTGTGATTCTCACAAGTTTACTAATTTTACTCTATTATCTACCTACCATTTTAAAACTAGATTATTACAGCAAATACAAAAGTGTCCCTACATGCAAAATTGTAACAAAATAACTCAATAAAATGATTTGTGTTGTCCACAGGCAGATCACCTTAGGCAGCAAACTCTGATACACATGTCACGAATCCTGTCAACTCACCAAGCTGCTAGGGGCTTGCTTGCTCTTGGAGAATACTTCCATCGTCTTCGAACTCTTTGTTCTCTTTGGACTTCTCGTCCATGTGACTCCATCATGTCACCTAAGATTACTCCTTAGAGGAAGAGGTGGAGACATGCTTCTGCTTCAATTTCAACTACATAATCTGCTATATGGTTTACAGAACCGATATTCAAGTTTTGGATGAATATATATTTATATATATGATATATGTGTATAAACGAAACTTATTGCTGTGTAGCAGCATGAGGCAACAATATTATGTGATTTGCTGCTCTTTAGAGTATGCTTGTACATACTATATATATTGAATTGAAAGGGAGTTAGTTCATCTTCTTTGTAGAGTATCCTTTGGAACACAAAAATGTTAAGGGTCCAGTGTTTAACATTATAATTTTCTTCCAAAATTTGAGTTTTTCACAATAAATAAGAAGGGACAAAAAGCACTTTAGTTTAATGGGACCGGTAGACAATAGACTACATACATATATACTATTAAATTAAAATAACAAATTATCGGTGCCTATAAATAAACTTGAAACAAAACTCCATTGGCGTATTGGTACATAAATCGCTAACCCAATGCTATTTCAGTACAACCATCACCATTCTCAGGATGACTTGTTATAACCATTTGTTGCTTTGCTCTCGCCACAACATCACGCCACAACATCGCGCCACAACATCTCTTTTCTGTTTGGATAACTCCTCCTTATTTTTGTGAAATTCATTTTGATCTGATGTAGATCTCGAAAGGTGGTTAGAAGTGATGAAGCACGGTGGAGGATGACAACTCGAGATCTTTGGTATGGGATGGTGTATCTACAAGCATTCCAACACTTAAGTCATTGGGAGATTGAGGCTAATAAAAAGTCATTGAAATAGTATGTACTTGCTTATGATGGAAGAAACTTATAAAATTATATAATTGAACTACTCAAGAGAAAATGACATAAAAATCCGTCAAAGGCATTACTAGACACGAGAATCTTGTTGTGATGTGTAGATCAACGTCTAATTGTGATCATGTATATAGTTATTGATTATCTCATATGGATCTTCAAAATGAAAATCTAGTTCGGACGAGTCTTGACCTAAACCAGAACACATTTCAATTATCATATTCTAGTTGTCTGACACTCCTACTAAACAAAAGTCGACCACCTCATCTTTAATCAAATCATTTGGAGTACTTTGGCGTTTAATGCCACCATTTAGCCTCGATTTCCTATCATTTTTGTACTAACACACAATCCACTAAGCTGGGTACCCTAAAATCCAACACCTGAAAAAACCTAAATGTATGTTAGCTATTTTGGAAGAAGCACATGGGCAAAACTGTCATACACAAAAAGAAGCCAGTCCACAAATTTCCCGGGAAAAACATAGAAGATTCCTGGCTATAATTCATTAAAAAAAAAAAATCAGAATTTCCTCTTCAAGAAAAATAAAACAGAAAATACTAAAATTAAAAAGATTCTATCAGATTCATGAATGTTAGTTATCACTGAAAGCCAAAAACCTCTTCTCTTCGTTCACACTTCCACCACCAAAAAACTAAGCATTTCTCCATCTAGGTTAGTCGTTGATTCTTCACGTTGAATCAATTTCAGGGTAACGAGCATAAAAAATCAGAGGAAAAGTTAAAGTATGAGCAATCTAAGAACCCTATGTAGGACTCACACGGTGTTTTCCTTTATTAATTGCAGACACCAATTTCGATTGAGGGCTTCGTTTTGGAACCCTAATTCCAAGCCCCTTTTGCAATCTTCTTTGTTGTATTCTACATGGCTCGTTTCTTCGGGTTCGAGCAGACCCATGGCACGGTTTCGTTTGAATCAGAAGAGAACTGTGACGAAAGCATCAAATTGGGATGAACAAAAGTCCCCATATGAAACTCTTGGTAATTTTTGCTTCCAAGTTTGTTCCTTTTTGAAAAAAAAAAAATTGGTTTCAAAATTAATTTAACAGCTAAAAAGATTACATGTAACAAGGTTTGTGTCAATGATAAACTTGCCTCAGAATTTTGTTAGTGTAAGTGTAATTCATCCATTCACAAAGACTAACTATTTGAATGATGGTTAATGGTGAAGATGAGAGAAGTTTAATTTTTATACAGGTTAGTGTATAAATGCCAGCAAATCACAATCAATTATATATATGACTTTAGAACTAGTAACAATTAAAATCAAATCTTTTTAATTATCTAACTGTTGTGATTAATTGATCGTGTTTGGGTTAGGTAGTGCGAAACTTGGTCTTTTTTGTAGGAAGATAATAGAGATGGAAATTTTTTGTGGATACTTGTTTTGACAGTTTCTTTTTCATTTGTGAATGCTGAAACAACAGAATTGGAAGGAGATGCTGATGACGAGCAGATAAAGATTGCTTATAGACGTTTGGCCAAATTTTATCATCCAGATGGTATGTATCTTATTTTAGCTACTTGTTTTATTTTTATTGTCTTAATGTTTTGAACCGTATTTGACAACTTCTAGTTGTGATGGCCTCATTCTATATTTGATCCTATAATAATCATATCCAGCAGCAATTTATTATTTTATTCATTTAAGATGAAGCTAAGCAGCTTCAGCTACTTAGCATTTTGTCTTTAACATTTTTTTTTCCGAATGTTAGTCTGCTAGAACATATAACATCTTTTGTTTTTCTCCATAAATATGTTACAAAGTAGTCTTGGCATGCAAGTTTTTCTCCAACCGCGTGCCATGCAACTTAGTGTGTGTAAGAATAATTTTCAGTGGTACCGTGCAGTTATCAAGAAGCTTACCATTGTGCGTTCAGTACAGCTCACTGAGTTTCCAAACATACCAATAGCTGTGATACTTTTTTATTTTTATTAAAGATGAATATAAACTCTCAATATGTAATAATTTTATCTTTTTACTTTGCTTTTAAGTCTATAATGGAAGAGGAACCCTTGAGGAAGGTGAAACAGCAGAAGCTAGGTTCATCAAGATTCAAGCTGCTTATGAATTGCTTATAGATGCAGAGAGGAGAAGACAGTATGACATGGACAACCGGGTCAACCCTCTGAAGGTAACTTTATTTTTATTTTTATGGTTATCAGTGGTTGACTAGGTACTTCTTTATCATTTGCATAGAAACTTACAATTTTGCACATTTACTTTTACATTGCCTGAGTTTGGAACTAATTATATGGGATTTCATGTGAATCATTATGTTCTGTGATTACTAGTATCAACTATCAAGCCTGAACCAAGTCTTTCCAGCTTATAGAATTGATGTAGCTGTTTCAATTTCTTCTACTTTTCAGTTTTCAAGGTGGTCAGTAAAACTAATTTCTACTATGGACTTTTCAGAAACTTCAATTCTAAACGATTAATTAATTCCAATAACTAATCAAATCAACTTTGTTAATCCTATAGAAAGGGAAGAGATGTTATGATTTTCTACCCTTTGTATAAAAGCTTTAAGCATGACTGATCAGAGATGAATTCAACTAATAACCACTGTTTCATCTTTTGTCCCGAAAAAAAACTTTGAATTATTATTATTATTATTTTGAATAAACAATTTTAACTATTAGCTTTTCACTCTAACATCTGTGATACAGCCTGAAACAGAAATACCTTCAAGCATTGCATCGAAAACTCTTAAATGGATAGTAATTAATGTATTTCTTTTCTTCCTGTAATAATTAGAATAGATCACTTTTCTTCTTATTTTAGTTTGGTGTTGTGGCCTTCAGGCATCTCAAGCATGGATGGATTGGCTTATGAAAAAACGAAAAGCTTTTGATCAGCGGGGTGATATGGCAATTGCTGCTTGGGCAGAACAGCAACAGCGCGAGTTGAATATTCGCGTGCGTCAACTTTCCCGTTCAAAGGTATTGGGGTATGCTTGAATGTATTGCCAACTTACTGTAGAATTAAATGATTGTATCAACCTGGTTTTCTTCCTACAAATAAAATTATATTAAGTTGTTTTTACACCTCACTTCCATTTTGGAGTGAATTCAAAGAATGCACGGTCTTAGCTTCATACATAAGTATCACACATAGTTGTTTTTCACCCAAAAATGGGGTGTTGGAAAATGTCAGTAGCGCATATTTCATCTCTTTTAAGAGCCATGCTCCATTTTCTCCCCTGTGGATCTGAATGGAAATATTTTATAAAATCTCAGATTGATCCAGATGAAGCAAGGAAGATTCTAGCAAGAGAAAAGAAGGCTTCAGCTGAATATTTCAGCAATACCCTTAAAAGGCACACACTTATACTGAAGAAGAGAGATTTAATGCGAAAAAAGGCAGAGGAAGATAAGAAGAAGACTATCAGCCAGCTCTTAGCCGCAGAAGGTCTTGAGCTTGATACTGATAGTGATGAAGCATTGTAGTGAACATGGGATGGGTTTCCACTTACAAGTAGCTAATATGTGATCCAATACCATATTGTCTCTCTCCACGGATCTCATTATTCTTTAATTATTATACATAATATATATATATATATATATATATATATGTACATATATTTTGTTGCATCCAGACTAAATTGAAAGTGATTTTATCTTTGCAATTAGGGTCATTTGGATGGAGGAACTGATATAATTCAGAATTTAAATTTCAGTTCTAATTTTATTACTGAGGCCGAGGGTATCCCCCAATCAGTTGTTAGAAACTAATCACGGAAGGTGTTGAGATGGACCACATACTTAAAGAATTGGGTTATCTATAATGACATTATCTTCAGTTAATTAAAAAGAGATAGAATTGTAAAAGATATAGCAAAGGATATAATGAGAAATTGATCAATAGCTTTAACACACATGAAGATATGAATTATATTTCTTACTCTATCTACCATAACCTTAAACGCCTAAAAAGAAACAGCCAGAGGACATGCAACTAAAATTGTAGTCCCCCAAAATGGCAATAAGGAGAAGAAACCAAAGGTCAGAGCCAAAGTCATTCCACAGACTTACCTGCTGGAATCCTCAATGTAACTGACATGTCTCTCTGAGAGAAGTTTAATCAAGGGATTCTCTACATCATTAGCAGACTCACCATTGTCTCGCAGAACAGTGATCTTCTCAGAACTAGTGACGACCACCACTTGTTCCTTGCGAGTTAAGAGTTCATTTGCAACAACTGCATGCATCTTGTACTTTTCAAGAGCTGCATTAGTCTGATTTAGAAGAATGCTTGAATCTGTCTCTAACTGTCAGCCAAAGAGTAAAGAAATGGTACTTTTGCTATGTCAATAAGCGCAATTCAGTGTTTATCAAAATGGTAAAGGTCCACATAGAATTCTGAAAACGAAAAAAATTGGTTTTTGCTCCTTAGTTTTATAAGTACCATCAATACCTTGAAAGATATGCAGAAAGCCAGAGGAGCCCAGTCTTTCCTAAGCACTGACAACATTTTTGGCACTTGAACAAGTTTCACGTCCAAGAGGTGAGATCCTGACTGAATTTTGTGCTCCACCTGCAAGATTAACATGGAACAAGAAAATAGAAGCAACTCTTAATATGATAAATCTGTCCAACTGCAAAATCATTTTAACCAAGATTAAAGTCACATGGCATCAAAACATTCATAGAATTAAGAAAAAATATCATAGTTATACCATATCCTTCCAAGGAACATAATAGTCAGATACTGCAGGAGCAAGATAAAACATTGCCCATGGGCCAATACACCTCATCGACATTGCAATCATCTGCAACATCTGCAAAACAGAAGGCAATTAGCACTGACTAATTAGTGCAAGAAAGTCTTTTTTTTTTATGAATGCAAGAAAGTCTATTATTTAAACATCTACAATTAAAAATTCGAATGAAAAAAGGAGCTCTATTTCGCAGTCTGACGAACACATGGAATAAAAAGCACAATAATTTAGTCCACCTCCATGGTTGATTGTAGTAAAATACTGTTTGAGGACCACAACTGGTGAGAAATAAAATAAAAGAACTAATTTCGTGATTCAACTAAAATAGAGAGCCAAAACTGCAATTAAACCTTTTTTCTACGTCAAAAGTCAAATAAATATAAGTCTTTGATTGGTTGATAGTAAATAAAGTCTTTTAATCTCTATTTAATTTATGTAATTCCAATAAGAATTTTAATTTATTGTTTAAATTATCTTTCACGATTAATAAATTAGATAATTGAAAATAGAAAAAAAAATATATTAAATAAAGAACCTTTTAAAATATTTTTATTAAATAATAAAGATTATTGATTTTTGCTTATATTCGATTAGAAAAATATAAACTAATTTTGTTTGTATTTTACATAGGAGAGAGTCAATTTTATTTTTAGATTTTAATATAATTAAATTATTATTTTTTAATATATCTTTAAATTAATACTAATATTTATATTAATCTCAAAATATTTTATTTCACTTTATAATGATGATAGTAAAAAAAACACTAATATAATTAATAAGGCCTTGACGTTTCCGAATCCGGGAATAATACCAAGTGTCAGCTCTGGCAGGCCAAGTTGAGCTTTCGGAGCCGCAACACGTGCATGGCACCCCTATACAATGATAAAGTGTTAAATTGCAAGAATGAAAAGTTTATACCAATTTAACTATTACATTTTTTATATTAAGTCTAATTCATCCTTACAAAATCACCTTTTAAGGTGAGAGGTGTCGGTGTCGATCCTTTTAAACAATTTTCAAAGAATTTGGTCGGTGGACCTTAATGGATAGACTGATACCATACAAGTTTTTTACATTAAGCTTAACTTATCCTTACAAAATCGGTTTTTAAGGTAAAACGTGTCACTCTTTATAAAAAAAAATTCAGGTCTTATCTATTTTTACTGTGAAACTTAGGTTTTTGGCATTACTAACAATTGTAACATATGATGCACCAACGCATCACTTAAAGATTGGTGCACCCTAAACATGACAAACGTGCAATAACGAAAACACTGCCGAAAAAATTGTTAGTTAAAGCAAAATCATGTCTTCTCAATTACAAAAAACTAACTAAGGCCAATTCTAATCCACCTCCAAGAGCAAGCCCCTCTACTGCTGCAACAATAGGCTTCTTCGAATCTTCGATTGAATTGACTACCAACTCCACAGATACATCTGGTACAAGCGTGATATCGCCAGTTTGGTGAACTTTCTGCATAACACTGATGTCAAATCCACCAGAAAATCTCCCACCTTTGCCAGTCAAAACTATAGCTTTTACATCATTCCTCTTTGCTGCTTCATCAAATTTATATTTCAACGCCCAAATAACTAATCAAACCAAACAAAAAACAAATTAATTAAAAATTTCACATAAATTGGCCAAACAATATTAAAAAAAAACTAGTAAATTAGAATTTACAAAAAAAATGAAGAATTGATGAAACTAAACTCACTTGGAATAGCCAAAGCATTAACAGGTGGATTACACATAGTGATAACAGCAACTCCATCATTTCCAAAAGTTGGTTCCGAATAAAGTTGTGATTTTTTTAGATCAAACGAAAAGAAAATTATGGGTTTGTGAGGATAAGATCAAATAGATAGATACATATAGGGAATGAATGAAAGGTTTGGTTCTTTGAATTCGTGACTTTGGTAAATTGGGTGTGAGAAAAAAATGGAATTGTGTGTGACACGTTGTGAGAGGAGGAATCAGCTGAAGGAAGGATCAATTAAAAAATATTTTATTTCTTTTTTCTTTTTATTTTATTTTTAATATAATATAAAATAATATATTTTTGAAAATGATTGTAAAAATATTTAAATATATTATTATTATTATTAAAATAATTTTAAATTACTTGGACAAAAATTAGGTACTACAGCTGCCCCTATTTAATTATATTTTATGTGTTAAAAAATACAGCTGCCCCTATTTAATTATATTTTATGTGTTAAAAAATAATTAAATATAAAGACCTAAATTTTGTACAAATTAATTTCAATATGAGAAAAAAAAAATTTGAATTGTAAAAAAATAAAATAAAAAAATTGATGATTTAAAAATACAAAAACATGTAAAAGAAGTTTGTGATTGACAAAAATAAAAAATAAAAATGATCGTCTTCGGAGTGTTTACCGATGCGTTGATCGACATGAATAAAGTGATGATCGTCTTCGGATTGATTACCCGATGCGTAGATCGATCGACATAAAATAAAGTGATGATCGATTGATAAAATGATCGTCTTCGGATTGGTTACCGATGCGTTGATCGATTGATATAAATATAATGATGACTAAACCAAACATGAGTTTAAAATTTAGAATGTAAATAAAATGAGATAAATTTGTTTTATTTTTATTTTTAAAAGGAGGCATGTATGTGGTAATGCAAACGTAAAATGAATAATGTGATACAAAAGTTGTTGAATATAAATAAAATATACACATAAGATATGCATGATAACTCATTATGCATGATATAAGGAGTTGTTGAGTATATGTAAAATATGAGTGAAGATGCATAAATTATGTGTGAGTATTTAAAAAAATGTATGATACATGCAATGAAGATAAATTCCTTTTTATTTATTTAATTATTTTTTGGTTTCCCCGATCCTTACGTGACTTTATACACTTATAAGATTCAATGGATCAACGACGATAACAATGGTTCTTTACATGATGACTCTAGTATATCTTGTGTAATCACTTTTTCTTGAGGTCAATCAAATGTGCATTATTTAAAATGCTTACCCTTCATTTTTTATACA
>NC_021164.2:60329510-60399774 GCF_000331145.2 Cicer arietinum | reverse complement strand
TTTCAATCCGGGATGCTCTAATTTTTGCCTAGGTCGCCTTTTCAGGTTTTCAACCTAGTAGCCCAAATTTTTTTTTAAGCATAATATTTCTTGACTGCATCTGAGTTTACTGGAAGTGGAAGCTCATCTCCATCCATTTCTGCGAGTATTAGAGCTCCCCCAGAGAAAGCTTTTTTCACAACATATGGTCCTTCGTAGTTCGGAGTCCACTTTCCCCGAGAATCTTTTTTTATGGGCAATATTTTCTTCAAAACTAATTCTCCTTCTCGAAACTCTCCACACGTGAAATGTGAAACAAGGAAAAGTGACATTTTTTTATATGTGTTTTTTAAGTTTTAAGTAAAGAGAATGTAATGATATTGCATATGGGCTGATTGGGCCTGTTTGAGCCCAAGTCCGTTGAATTCAAAAGCAAAAAATTTCCAATGGAAGAGGGATTTGAACCCGACGTGAATCGAACACGCAACCTTCTGATCTGGAGTCAGACGCGCTACCATTGCGCCACGGATCCATTGGATGTTATACAATCTTCTTTAATCATATTTGGATCCTAAACGTTTTGTTTACTATAAAAACAGAAAACAAAACGAAAGTTTTCCCGCCAAACTCAACGAACCAAACGATTTTTTTCGTTTCACTCTCTATCTCTTCTTGGAGATAGAATCTTGAATTTTGGCGGGAAATCAATGGAAGAAAGTTCAGAATACATCGACATCAAGCTTTCTCCGGCGAAGCTTCCTTTCGATCTTCCTCAAGATCCGCCGCTGAAATCTAACCGCCGTCTCCGGCGAAGAGGCGACACATGGGTAGTTTCTGTGTTGGTAATAATCCACATAGGGTTTTTCATAGCGACGATGTTGGTAAACGATTGCTGGACCAATTCTCACGGGGATTGTACTCTTCCATCCCTAGGAAGGTTATCGTTTCAGCATCTCTCTGAAAATCCATTGTTAGGTCCTTCCATGTCTAAGTGAGTCCTTCACACGCTCTATGCTCTGTTCAAACTGATTCTATATTGTATCTATTCAATTGAATTTGAGTTTGATTTTCAATTTAGGTTTCAATTAAAGTAAAATTGAGCTACATTTAATGTGGAATTTGTTAGTGTAGGTTGGATGAAATGGGAGCTCTTCGAAGGAACTTTTTGACGGAATATCATGAATCTTGGCGTCTTTTCACGTTTCCATTTTTGCACGCTGGACTCTTTCATCTAATCATCAATCTCTGCAGTGTCATCTATGTGGGAATTCACCTAGAACAGGAGTTTGGGCCACGTAATTTTTTTTCTTTTTTTAATAAATATTTTAGATTATTTTTATACACCATTAATATAAAAAGATTTACAATGTTAATCACTTGAAATATTAACAAACGATTAAGGACACTTATTAGAAGTATAACTTAATGGACTCTTGGATTTTTAAGATTGAGATGATGACTCGATCGACATAAGTTTAAAAAATAGGAAAAATGAAAATGTCCCTCAAAACTGAGTCAACTTGTCCCGCGTCACTGTTGTAGCTGCAAAGACGATGAAAACTGTTAAATTATAATGCCGACAAATGTCGTCATTAGAGTTTCACGTGACTTTTAAGGATTCAGTTCTAGGTGGATTGTGATCCATCATAGAATTTCTCCGTCAACAAATCACAAACCAATAAATCTTTTTTTTCACTTACTCCTACTGATTGAAGGGATCTAAATTAAAAAAAGTATATTGAAATGCTTTCATATTGTTCAATTTTATGAGTTTTTTTTTTTAATTTGCAGTACGGATTGGTATAATCTATATACTATCTGCTTTTGTGGGCACCTTAATGGCTTCTCTTTTTCTTCAAAACATCCCTGCTGTTGGTTCTTCTGGTGCTTTATATGGATTACTAGGAACATTGCTTTCAGAACTTGTTTGGAACTGGAAATTTCATACCAATAAGGTGCTTCTTCTTAGTTCTTCACCTCATTGCTGTTTCTCATCGTTCTGCATGATTTATTTTTGATCAACTTTTCTTTGTTAAATGCAGGTTTCAGAAATAGCATCATTAGTTTTTATCTTTGTGTGCAACTTCTTCCTTGGTTTTCTTCCTTATGTAAACAACTTTTCAAGCATTGGAGGTTTTATATCAGGATTCCTTCTAGGAACTGTTCTTTTATTCACCCCTCAGATACAACAAGTAATTCCAAATAAAGGAGATCGCATTGATTATGGTTTCAAAAGTTACATCAAGTTGAAGTTCAAGCAAAAGCTAGACAGACCAGTTACCAGAATTGTTTCTCTTATTCTCTTCACCCTGCTGTATGTTTTATTTTCTTTTTACATTTTCTTGTTTTGTGCTATTTAATTTGCGGTGTTACGTACTTTCTGGTATATGTCAAATCATTATATGAGAAGGTTCTTTCTATATATGCAGATTGGCTGGTTGTCTTGTTGCAGTTCTTTATGGAATCAACATCAACAGTTATTGCACATGGTGTCCATATGTTGACTGTATCCCTTTCACAAGCTGGCATTGCAAAGACAGGGAAAACTTTTGTGAGGTATACACCTTACTTTTGGCATTTCCCAAATTTAAATACCTAACAAAATATATATCACTTGGGTGCGTATTGAATTGTTGGTTTGTTAATATTAATATATCACATGGGTCAGTATTGAATTGTTAGTTTATTAATATTAACTGCACGGTGACCAGTTAGATTGAAAAGAAATTGAATATATTAAACCCAATGGGAATGTAAATATACTAACAGATTACTGCAACTTTTTCTTATCTATTAGTTTATCTGCTTTGGCTACTAGCTATTTTTCAATATCCTCTCCACACTTCATTTTCAGTTATTACTGCTACTATATGATTTGTAAACACTCTGTTATTATTGGTATGTATAGATACTAGTCAAAATTATTTCTAAACATAAGTTTCATAAAGCATCTTCAAAATTGATTTTGCCTCTAGATATCAGTCAAATTAATAGTAAAAATTAGAGTTTATCGTTAGGTTGAATAATCTATATCAAGTTTTAAATCCAACTTGTTTTTTTAGTAAAAACATTCCATCAAAATTTAATTCAACTCAAATTCATTTACTTTTACAAAATCTTATAAAATCATGTTTGATAAAAGTCACTCAGGGTATTAATTTACTGGATGATGTTAATTCCTAAAACTCCTGCTGGTTATGTACTACAACTGCAGACAATGGTGAGTAATGCTCACCTAACAATGACATGTTTGGGGAATGGCAACTTCAAGGTCTTTCATTACACCAACATCTCTCGAGCAAGGATTAATGATTTGTGCAATCTGATATGTTGATGAGACAGATTGTTAGGATAATTCTTTTTGCCCAAATTACCAGGTAACACTGTATAGGTGAAGATAGCTTTATATCTTACCAAATTGTCATATTCTTTTTCTGAATATAAAGAATTAGGAGCTTAATTAGAAACTTAGAGGAGCTGATCGGACACAATCTGATGCAAGAGTTTGTGGAGCTTGTCTTTGGATGTAAATACCATTTGGGTGTAACATTTCAAGTTCTTGTTGTGCAATAAATTCATTTCATGCTAGTAGAAAATTGAAGTTGCGGGGAAAAAGTGATTTCATTTTTTAAAATTTAGTTTAATAAGATTCCACTTCAAAAGCTTGGTGTTTTTACTTTTCATATTTAGGGATACTAGTATATTGTCATTTTCATCCATTTTAAAAACATAAAGAGTGACAGCTATGTGACACTTGGAACCACTTTTCCAGTTCTGTTATTATAAGTCTAAGAATACGCCTGCATAATTTGTAACTGCATAAAATACATGTGGCTGCAGCTATAATAAGCCTGTGACTTGTGAGTTGTTGAATATACCCCCGCCACCGCCGCCTTTGCAATTAAAAGCTATCAAATCACAGTGCTGTAAATAAGTGCAATAAAGACTTAAATTCCATTAGCGTGGGCCCCAAATTTGTATAGGCTTCATAGTTAATTAGTTACAGCACATTGAGATTGAGGTGTGCCAAAACCTTCTGAGCAAATTGTGGATCCGTTAAATAAATGGAGTAGAGTAGGTTTGTACATCGTACTCATTGCCAAACCAACCAAGCAGATCAACCAACTCAGAGCAGAAGATTAGAGGGGAGAAAAAGCATGCTACTTATATTCTTTTTTGGTATTCTGTACTTCTGTTTTAAATATATAAATAATTGCAGGGCACCACTTTTTATTTAAAAATGATTAAAATCAAATTTCGGCTGAAAAAAATTCTTAAGTCTTTTTCATTGGACCATGGTACTGTCGGCTAAGAAAATATACACACTGAACCAACATACCTTTAGCTAAACCCATTAATAACCCCTCAAATACTTGACCTGTGCATCTCCATATGTGGTGGATACTTGTACTATACATTATATGGTGGTAGGAGTCTTATCCCACTAATGACCCACTTTATCTCTGCGCTGGAGCAGCTGGTTGCTCCTCCATCTCAACTGATCTGTCAAATTTTAAGTGGAAATTAAGTCCCCAAAAAAAAATATACACCGCATTGATGGGACTAAACTAACAAACAACATTTTAGATTATACGTATTTATTATATTATTTAAATATGATTTAAGTTAATTAAAACTTATTTATAATTAGATAAAATATTGTACTTATGTAAATTACTTAAAAGCACTAATTAAAAATACATCTTACATTAATTATATCATAATTTTTTATATTATCATCTCGAATTTTATATTTTTCATTATTTTTTTTGAATTATGCACGATTCTCGACATTATAGATCATGTAACAGGATACTAAAACAAAAGTGTTTTCATTAATTAAATGATGTTACGCGATGATATACATCACGGCGTTGATAATAAAAGAAAGATTACAAGTTAAGATATACTACTACATAATTTCAGATACCACCGTACGGATAAATTCTCCGAAAGCTCTTGTCCGGTTAAAGGGCCAGTATTTCAGGCACGTTATAAAAAAAAATTGGCCTTATGAATATTATCTTTTGTTTTTAATCTTTTTATTTTTTTATCAAATAATAATTTTTTAAATACTTTACATTTATAATTTTTATTTTTAAGTCAATTTATATATATCTTTTGAATTTTTAAATAATTTTTTTATAGTTATGTTTATGACATTATAAGAATCTTGTACAGAAAAATTTAAATTTTTTAATTAAAAATGAATTATGAATTTTTAAATATTTGGTGTGAAAAAACTCATTTAATTTATTTTTTATTAAAAAAAATTAAATTTTTGTACGAAATTTTTTATAATATTTATAAAAAGTCATTTAAAAAATTTAAATTAAACATATGAATTAATTTAAAAGCAGGAATAAAATTATAAAATTTTTGAAGAATTACGATTTTGTAATAAATTAAAAATAAAATATGATATATTTATAAATTAATTTTAAAATTATTTATTTTATTAAAAAACGTTTAACGAGTTGAAGAAAAAAAATATTGTGGGACTATTATTATATAAATGAAAGTTTGATGATCGTCGAAAGAAGATTTTTTTATATATATTTTTTATTTTAAAAAAAATTAACTATTATACTCTACATTGAAAAATATGTTCTATTTTTGCACTTTTAAGATCCAAGATTTTTATAAAAAAAAAAAAAATAAGAGTTTGCATATCGGAGATGCGACCATGTACTAAATTTTAATTTTTTTTAATTTAACAAAACAATAATTATTAATTTAAAAATAAAAAGTAATAAAAATATTTAAAAAAATAAAATAATATTAATAAAATAAAACAAAATACATTTAATATAAAATATACATCAAACTTAATGCAGTTGAGGAGACATGCCAAAACAAATAACGTGTACCTAATATTTTGCGGATAAAGTAGCAACATAATTTTATTTTATTAACAACTCTCTCTTATTTTTTCTTTGATCTGATAAATAAATAAAATAAAATATTACTAATTAATAAATAAAACATAAAATATTATAAAAAAATTAAGATAACACTAATAAAATAAAATATATTTAATAAAAAAGAATACATCAAATTTAGTATAGTTGAGTAAATATGTTGAAACAAATAAAATATTTCTGACTAAAAAATTATTAGAATGTGACCTCTGAATGTCAAAAAAAAAATAAAATATTTTAATAAATATTTTTAAATATAGAGTATAATAATTAATTTTAAAAAAAATGATATATAAAAAAAAAAAAACAAATCATAGAAAGAATCTTTGAGTCCCTACCTATCAAGCAAGATCAACTAGAGTGCGTCATCCATCGAAGTTGACACTAGTAAGTGCTAATTAACTTCGACACCTTCACAAGGCTTTGCCTTGTTCATTCTCCTCACCACTACATATGAGGTGTAAATTCACATATCAATTTTAATAAGTTGAAGAATGTAAATTCACATTACAAAATCACAGTCAAAATAGTTTCGATACTCCTATCAACTAGGGATGTAAATAGCTACCTATTTCCACGATACTCCTAAATAATTTTAGCTTATTTTATTATATATTTACGGATATCTACAAATATCCACAGTATAATTCATGTACAAAATACTATACAATAAATTGTTTCTTCACTCAAGATTTCAATTATATATCGACTAAATAACAACTAAAAACAATCATTACAACTAAAAACTAGTATTACTATACAATATAAAAATACATCATAATATTAATATATCACATTTTGATAAATAATTTTTTTTTATCATCGTATAAGTCCCAGCCACCTACGTAAAAATTTATCCAAAAGTGTCCGATTTATAGAGCATAGGAGTAACTAAATAGGAGCACTTGATTACCATAAATGGTTATTTGATTGTTAAAAGCTTTTCCGAAAAATGTATATAATTATGGAAGGCTCCCCCCTTTTAAGGACAGTGGGAGGAGAAGGAGAAGGAGAAAGGGACAATAGTGGGAGGGAATCCTGAAGTGGGTGAGTGTCACCAACTCTATTGAACCGAAAGGAAAAGTTAAAAGAAAAATTTAAAATGAAAGGGTTCCTTTGATAACCTCTCACCATCAATGGTAGTTAGTCAAAGATGGCAATAAGGTTATATCATATCATAGACCCTATAAACTAAAGCATTAGAATTAGAATTAAAATTTGATGATTGGGTCCTTTCTTCTTGTATAATAATTGCAAACCCCTTTTACTTGTTTCTTAGTATTAGTAACAAACAAGTACTACTAATTAGTTGACCCGCGTTAACGAGTCCATTCCCTTTTGTATAATAACTCTAGTTAGTTTCTCACGCGTTCTCAAGCACTTAACACAAATGGACCCATAGATATATGCTATATAGTTGAAAGGATTGAAGTGATGGAATTTTATTTACGTATCTTCTTAGTAAGCCATGAAATGTGTAGTGTAAAATATTGTAGATCATATTATGTATAGATGACGTGTTTGCACATAGTTATCTTCATCTTTTTCTTGCTACAAATATCTTCATCTTTAATCATATCTATGCTCCCCACAAAATTGTTAGAGGAAGAAATAGAGTCAAATTATAATGGATTCCGTAACTCATCTAATTTGAATTCAAGAGTTAAAATCGATAAAATAACGTAATAACTAATATTAACATTTGTTTATTAAAAATATAAAATAGTAAGAGAATCATACACCATAGTAAAAATAAAAAGATATGTATTTCAAATCAGCCATATGTCCCTTTCTCCAGTTTTTATATTTCAAAAAAAATATACTTCACCAAAAGCTATTAACTAAGAAAAACATTATTACGTAAAATTTCTCAAAATATTATTATTATTATTTAACTCGTAAGAGAAATGGACAGTTAAAAACAAAAACAAAAAATTATTTTAATCTATATATAAGTAAGTTTAACACTCTAGTAATAATAAAGATAAAATACTTCATGCTTCATTTAACTTGATTTTATATAATAATTTCGTTATTTATTTTTTTATTTTTATTAAATTAATCATTTATTTAATTTTATGTAATAATTTGATCATTTATATTTTAAAATATCAACAAAAAATTATATAAATTTAAAAAATTCATCATCATCTTCAAACAAAACATAGAAAATTCATCATCATTTTCAAACAAAATACAGTAAATTAGTAATTATCTTTAACAAAATTTATATTTTCATCAAATTCATAACAAATATTTTTACATAAACTCATATTTTCATCTCCAACAACAACATTAAATTCATCAAATGGAGAACTCACATTTTAAAATTTAGGCTATGAATTTGATTTGGAGAATAATAAAAATTAAGAAGAAAAGCATATTGTCTTGGTTATTTATTTAGGGATCAAATTTTAAAGTATGAGTTATTTATGTGATGAATTTGATGTTGTTGTTGTATTTGAGTTATTTAAATAAATAATCAAATAAAAAATAAAATAAAAAATTAAATAACTGAATTATTAATTAAATTAAGTTAAGAGATCGCATGAAATTTTTACATAAAATAAAATAAATCAAATAGAGATAAAGTGTTCTGAATTCTATAATCAATATTTATGTATTAAATTTGATCTCTCAATCTCATATAGTCAGGTCTCGTTTTTTATATCAACAATTTAAATTTTTTTAAATTTAAATATTAATAAACTTATTTAATAGTATACCTTAACTCTAATCATTTAATATTTTCAATTAATAAGTCAAACTTTCATAATTATAAAAATTTAATATCTTTCATATTTTCTTTCATATTTTCAACCATATATTTAATATCTTAATATTTAAAAACTTTATAATTTAAAAATATTATGTAATACAAGAAAATATTATTAATAGTTATTTTAAAGATTATTACTCTCTCTGGTCACTATTATAAATAAAAATAACTACTTTCATAATTATTAAAAAAATTATTTAGATACAATTAATTTTCTAGATATCGCGTAAAATATAATTTAAATTTACAAAATTGCCTCTTTAAACATCAAATATTCAACTATCGATATTAAATGTATTTATTAAAATCAAAATATATTAAAAATATTAATATTAAATAAATTAAAAATAATTAATTTTTATTTATAATAGTGATTAAGATTTTAAACTACTTTTTGTGTTTATAATAGTAACAAAAGACACTTTATTGAATGTTATTCACTTGAGTGACATGTGTTTAGTGATGTGAATCAAGTGACTGACAATTTTGCTAAATATGGTTAAGTTGGATGGTACATTTAATTTTTTTATTTTACGTATTTTTTTATTTCTAATGCCCTGAGAGTAGATGCTTCTTGTATTTCTTTTACCAGAAGTTTTTAACTTTTGTTTTGGGATTTAGCCCTTTTAATAAAAAAAATTTAAAGGAATTAAGCAATTAATGATTGATATTGTGTGGAACATTTGCACAGCTGATTTTATAATATATTTAACAATTAGGTCTAGTTTTTGAACTTTTAAAGAAACAATTTAGGCCTACTTAAAAAAAAGTATGATTGTTATTGTAAAAAAAAAAAAGGAATATGATTGTTGGTCCCTCCCAACCCCTAACATTAATCCTCGATGTAACTCATCAAATATTCTGTGATCAATTTCAAATCAGCAATATGTCCCCTGCTAGAATCAAGAATTTAAGACTAATTAAGAAGAATGAAAGTTTCAGTGGTCCCTCATAAACTCAATTAAATTCAGAATTCAAGACTCATATGACAACTCTTCAACATAGTGGAAAAGGCATTAGATAAAAGGAATTTGAAATGCCAAATATTCATCCGCTAAAAAGAATTTAAAGCACTAAATATATCGATCGAAAAATATAAACTTTATACTTAATTAATAATTATTTTTATGGATAATTGCTAAAATGTCCATTGAGGTTTTTTAAAAAGGAAGAATTTCACTAAATATTTTATGAAAGAACTCTTCTTTACTTGACTAAGAAAGATTTTGATATTTTTTTAAATTTGTTTTTATCTTTCTTAATCATGTCCTAAATTTTTCATCAAAAACAGTTTTTTTAACCATAGACTATAACTTTTGTCGTATCTTTTGATGATATTTTTTAGTCGTCGTAATATATATGACTTGTTTCGATCAACAACATTATATAATTGGAACAATGAAAATTTCTTGCATATCAATTCTTACGTATCAAATGATTAACTTCACGTAGTTAATAAAATTTAATTAAAATCGAATCATTCGAAAGAATCTGAGTCAAAATTCGAAAATAATTTTTGACAAAATTTTATTTTATTTTCATCCAAAATTTATATTATTAGAATAAACATAAGGTTTAGAGACAAAAGGAAAATTGCAATTCATGTAAAAGGCGTGGACCATCTAAGAAGAGCACATTGGTGAAGATGAAAGGGATTTGGACAGCCATATCGATCCGTCCAAAGTGTTTACTTTTGGTCAATTAATGGGCTCACTTTAGAATGGTCATCGTATGTGTGTATATTTTGCACTTGGTCCCCAAATATTTTTGTATTATTATTCTATTTATATTTATAAAATATAATTAATTTTAGTTTTTTGGATAACTTTTTTATCCAAGGATGATTATTGTACTTTAAATTAATAAAAATTTATTAATATACCTATAAAATTTGTTAAGTTTTCAAAATTTTAGAATGGCTTTAAACATATATCGGTTTAAGTAGTTCAATGAATTATTCAATAGTTTGATAAATAATCTATTGACTCAATGTCAAAGTAAGGTCCATGATCAATCCAAGTTTTATAATATTGCATTGGTAAATAATTTTAATAACAGTTCAAAAATGGTAGAAGATAAATAAATTTAAGATTCTATTAAATTTTTGTCTTAAAAAATAATGTGATCTCAATTGTTTAATCAAAATCAAATTCATATTAACAATTTAAAATGTAAATTGTTGAATAAACTAATAACATTAAGTAATTAAAAATGTCATAAACGCATCATGTGATTGTAGTGAAACAATTTTCATATATTTCATAATATATAATTGTTGCATTAAAGCAAAGCAACACTTGCACAAATTAAGGGTCATTGGGACCTCCTCTACCATAGGTATTTTAAGAAATTAAGAAAACTACTTGTATTTTCTTTTAGTTATTTTCATTGATTCCCACATGGATCATAAGTGTATTTTGATATCTATTTAAGGAAATGGAACATTTACCATAGATGAATAAACAAGCCCTAGCCCACCACAAGATCCTACCTATTTTTACTAAGCAACGTTTGGATTTGAGTAACTTGTTTTGTCTGGCACTCAAGAATAGAAGCTTTTCTCTAATTTACGGTTTTGTATGAAAATGGCAGCCTTAAATGCTCGAGTTATATACATTTGCAGTTTATAGGTGGTACCACTATACCACTATTGTTTGTTTTCTTCTTCATTTTAAGGTTTTAATTCTTGCATTTTGGAGATCCCCAATTCATGAGATCAAGATTCAAGATCTCATGTATCTCAATTGAGATCAAACAGATCAAATAAATATAGATTTTAAATTTTGTTTCATAATTTTACGGAAGGAGGTATAAAGTTTGATCTATAGTGCTAATAAATTTTCTCCCCTTCTAATTAATTATTAAGCACTAATAGTTATCTATCTGTAAAACGTTTGGTAAAACCTTTCGCGATTCCTAAATTTTATTTTATGTAACAATTCAATCATTTATTTTTTTTTTTTTTCGAATTTGTTGGTTTAGTTTATTTTAAGTAAGGAATTGATAATTTATCTCTTAAAATGTAACCAATGTTATCATTTTTTACAAAACCCATAAATTTTATCATCTTCAACAAAATCATGATTTTTATCAAATATAGAACTCACATCTTTAGTGGTTTGATTTGGAGAAGGATAAAAAGAAGAAGAATAAGATATTATCTTGGTGATTTGGGGATCAAATCTTAAAATGTGAATTCTTTATTTGATTTTGTTGAAGATGAAAATATGAATTTATTTAAACATTTGAGTTATGAATTTGATAAATATATGAATTTTCTAGAAATTCATAATGAATTTTGTGTGAATGTGGTGGTGAAATTTTTTAGGTTGATATAAAAAAAAAAGATATTTTAAGATATAAAACATCAAATTGTTACTTAAAATTTAGTAAATGATCAATTTACTAAATAAAAAAGACTGAATTATTATATAAAAATTAAGTTAAACAACCGAATGAGATATTTTTTTAAAAAATTTATTGAGAAAGAAAGAGTTTATTACATCTTAAATACAAAAGTCCAATGATTATATTTTTTATTTTAAAGAGCGTAACAACAAAATTTAAATACACTAAGCGTGAAAGTATTGAGAATTCAAATTCCTACCTCAACTACATCGAATGTTTTCACAATCTTTTACCATTTAAAATGCATTTATGGGATATCCAATAACTATTTTAAAGATATACAGGTTTATAATTTATAGTATAATAAAATATTTAGTCATTTAGCAAGACCCCTAATTTTCAAAACTTTTTTAGTATTTATAACATACATTTGTTAAATGATCTTTCACCTATGAATTTTCATTTAGTATTTATAAATATTAATATTAATAAAAGAGACAAAGGTAAAAAAAATACGTGGAGAGAAGAGAGACATGTGAAAATAGAGAAATAAAAAACAAAAAATTAGATAAAAATAAGAGGGAGAAACATAAGAGTAGAAATAAAAATTATATTTTAATAATTTTACATGAAACAAAAAAATTGTCTCATAGTTCACTAAGAGACAAAAATTTATATTTTTAGCTTATCTTTATTTTGTCTAATCTGAACACTAATTTTTGAATCAAACAAAATAAAAAAAAGTTGTCATGTCTAATCTCATATTTTTTTACAAACGAACACACAAAACATTTTTTCTAACATTAATATAATCTTTCAATAATAATAATAATAATTAATTTTTTTAAAAGCCAAATAAATTTATTATTCAAACTATTTACCGCACAAAGAGAGCCGTCAATAGAGAAAATTAAAATGTCAACACAAAATATAGAAGGCCAACCATTTCAACACGACAGTACTAAAAACAAAACAATCAACAACATGCATGCATAGACATCCATGTAGACTGTCGCACCAATGATAGTTGAAACCTTTCACAATAGATTTGATCAAACGCGATGATAAATGTAGAACGTCTTCAATAATTAGACATTTTGAGACTAACAAATGGTTAAAAATCTATTTACTTAATTTTCATAGACCAAATTGTTGTGAATCAAATAAAACATTCAAATTTCGGAGTAAAACTCTAGAAAAAATTGAAGCAACTACTGAATCATACTCCTCAGGTAGACAGTCCAAAATCACTTGAGCATGTTCTTGATCATCTATATGTGATCTTATGGCTTCAAGAACATCAAAAATCTTATGAATTGATTGAAGATAGTCATTAATCTTTTCAGTTTTCTTGACATTGCGCAATTGATTCTTCAATTGACCGATTTTGACTCTTGTTTTGGATGCAAAATAAACTTGAAGATTCTTCTAAATTTGGAACGCATGCTCACATTGTACCATTCTTGTATGAAGTGTTGGGGACATGGAGGCAAGAAGTCAAGTGATATGATTTGATCTTACTGCTCCCATGTTTCAAATCAGGATTAATTTTGTTGTGATCTTTATCTACTTTGTTGAGAAACTTGACTAGTTCTCCTCCTTGAGTTGTTTCATCAATGTACTCGTATATTTTGACTCCTTTAAGAGCACCAACAACTTGTTGTTTCCAGGTTATGAAATTTTCATTATCCAATTTGATGGATACCAAGCGAGAAAGAGGTGAGGATTGTGGTTATGTAGCTATAGAACTATATGTTAGGATAACTGATTTTCAATTGAGTCAGTAACTAACATAATTGACATAAATTTAGTATCCTCTAAGCTAACTAACTATGATTTAGGCTTAGTATCTTTTTAACTCTATAAGAAATTTTGTTTCCCTCTCATCTCCTCTTTAAAGTTGAATTACACACAATTTATTTAAAACATCATTTTATATCCCTCTATTTAGTTCCAATCATATACACCCTTAAGCATTTGCAACTTTGAGTTCAATCACATGCCAATTTTGAATTGACATATATTTCGTACAAAAATTGACATTTATGATTTTTAAGCGTTAAATTGAATGTTTCTTTCTTAAAATCAAGTAGGGGTTCTTTTAATTTCAAATTAAGGACCAAATTAATATCTATTTAAAAATAATTTGATAGCTAACATACTAATTTAATGTTATCAATATTGTTATATGACTAATTTGATTGATTAACAACTGAAAAATGAATAGTTTACTATTTATGCACTAAATTTGCCGCAAAAAACTGTTACGCACTCAAATTGTATAAGGAAATACATGTAAGCACATTTTAAAAACAATTGTTAATTTTTAGAAGCAAAAGTAGAAATTCATAAAAATATTGTCTTAATCCTCTGTTTTTCTCCTCTCTGTTATTGCCAAAATTGCTAGAACATGATTGAAAATTTGATATGTCCACCTCGCATCATAAAAATCAATGCTACATATAAATTGGGATTTAAATAAGTTTATACCTTTACTTCGATCAATCGAAGACTGCATTAAGTTACTGTTATGAAGAATTGCAAAATTTTGTTTATATTTTTTATAGGAAAAATAGTTGTCAATGAAAGGAAAACACTTTCTTATGATTAAATGTCCACTCATTTCATACTGAAATCATTTTCTTTGGCAATAGTGAAATCATTGTTTTATAACAAAATTATCACACTGATATTATTATTCAAATTCTTTTTCATCCAACAATAAATGACTTAGGTTTAAAAAAATTGTCCTAAAGAAATTACATGTTGAGTTTTCAAGACAAGGTCATATGCACTACTCTAAAGTCAACATTTTACTCTCTCGATTCAATTATAAACAATATAATTACTTTTATAGTTATTAATAATGATAGTTAAATCCATTTAATTTTTTTGATTTCGTGTAAAATATGAATATATATTTACTAATATAGCCTTAATTATAATTGTCATCTCTCCCCAACAAAGAGAAATTAATTACATTTCCTTATATTTTAGTTCAATCAATTTTGATATTTTTTGTTTATAATTAAATTTAGATGGAGTATTTTGCATTTATAGTATTGGAGAATACTTCATGTCTCTCTTCAAAATGAAATAAACAACAAAAACATACGTGAAAATATAAGGTATTTGAATTAAATTTAAATTAAATATATTAATTTTTTAAATATTTTTTATTTATTTATTTATTTTTAAATGAAAAATGAAAAATTATTATTAATAACGATAACATTAATCATTTTATCCTTGTTTAAATTGGAATTTAAACTTCGTAATCTAAGATTACAAGACCAAAATTATTTTTATTATTAAATATTCTATTTACTTATATTTTATTCTAGAGCGTGTACATCAACACTTGATAATGGTAATTTAATTAAAATATTATTATTATTATTTTTATTTATATAATAATAATAATAATAATAATAATAATAATAATAATAATAATAATAATAATAATAATAATAATAATAATAATAAATCAAGAAAATCAAAACCTTTTTTCTACTTCACATTCACTTGCTTGCTTTCCATTTGCTCAATTCAAGCAAGCATAACTTTAGTTTCACAATAATGAAAGTTTAAAAGAGATTTGAATCTACAATAGAGCTCTTCTATTTTTGGTATTTAAGCAAATCTCGTATATATATATTTTAATCTTTTAATATTAATATGTAGTAAACATTCAATATCTTTAATTCAATCTTTTAAAAAAAATTACTCAACCCACTATGAAATGTCATCGTAGCACTAAATAAATTTTGCTAATAACTACGTATGATTAATTTTTCACAATAATTTATTTATTAAATTATAATTGAAGAGGAAAAATTAGATAGTAATTAAAGAGATAAAATGTATTTCTTTAATGTGATGTATGTGGAATCTAAAATGATAAGAAATGAGATTCTCTTTTTATAATTTAAAATATCTAAGTTTGAATTTGAATTGTCCAACATCAATTGAATAACCATTAAAATATTAGTCACGTGAGTATATGAATCACCCTTATTTTTTGGACACTGAACAAGGTGCGTGTTTGAAATATGTTTAATAATGGAAGGACTTTGTTGTAGCTGCTCTTACAAAATTAATCAAATTAAAATATATCACAACATTTTATTTATTTATTTATAACTTTTTGAAAAAATTGGGTGGAAAATAATCAAGAGTGCATTCCGACCCAAAACATCAATGGCATAAACGCGCAGACTTAACTCAACACCTTATGAGTCCAATATTTTTGACTCAATAGAATTTCGCGCGAACGCGATACAACCTAGCACGCCTACCTGATTCGATCGTCGCTGTCTAATTGACATCACATGGCTACCTAAGAATTTCGACCTAAGCGTCTCAAAGGTTATCTCATAAAAAAGATCACCCTATATATAAAAGAATCATGTCTTTTCTTGTGCAAGGTACAAAACCACTTTTCCTAATAATATCTCCCACCCCCACTAACTCCCTATGACTTAAACATATGAGAGTGTTTGTATATATAATCCACCAAAAATTACTTTGTCTTTCATCGATGTTAATTTTTTCGTGCTATGTCATATTCATTATAGATTACAAAAAATTAGAATAAAATTATTTTAAGATAAATAAAATACTTCATTTTATCTTAAATATAAAGAAAGTGAGTCAATAATAATATATATAATTAATTTAAATTTTAGATTAACTATATCAATTATTATTCACCAAATATTTTTTTATATTGAAGACTAATAGGAGTATATAGTATAAAAAGAAAGGCACCCCCATGACATCATCTTTTATGCAAGCTTCCATTGTTGTGACGGGTGGCCATATAATGTAATAATATATAGTGGGAAATCTCTTCTTTAACTATGTCGAATTCAATTCAATATTTACTTTTGTAAATGAAATCTTTGAAGACCAACATACTTCTAAGATGTCCCATTCTCCAAAAACCCACGAGCACTCGTCTCAACCAAATTTAATAACATAACATGTTTACATAACCCAATGCATAATTTTAGATTGCTTAGTAATGGTCCCCCATTCCCCTCTCCCCCAACCAAGAAACTTTAAAAAATTAAATAAGTCATCCACATAAATAGTAATTGGAGCATATATATGGAAAAAGGAGAAAAAAAGAATCGCATACAATGCAATAGTACTACTTTGTCAATTAAATAAAGGAAAAAAGAAACATTTCGTGCCCTTCAATTAGTGACTAAATAGTAAATTCGATCAATCAATTAAAAGTTAAAAACCCAATTGGTATTATACACATATTATGGGACCCAACTGCAATACTGGACAATCATGAACCTATGCAGCTCAAAAATGTTTTTTATTTTTTTCCTACCAATATATCTGTCGCTTGATGGGTAGTAAGGCCTACTCAATCAATGGCATAGATACATACATACACATATATATATATATATATATATATATATAATAATTCACTTATTTGTAAAAAAAATGTACTAAAATAAAATAATTCATATTTTTAATTTTTAATGTGATATTAGTTATATTTTTTTAATTATAACATCTAATTAATATATTATCATCCAATTACTATAGGGTAAATACTCATTAGTATTTGATACAGACAATTTAATAAAAATATTATTTTCTCTATTTGATTTTTATATAGTTTCTTTAATTTGAATGATATAGTCAAGTATATTGATTATTGTGGGACATAAAAATAAAATATTAATGGCTAGGACAATGAACAATATGCAATTTAAATGATACTTTGGATTTGGATTATACTACTTAGAAGTTAGTGTTTGGAATTAAATTATATACAAAATACAGGGGAATAAAGAGTGTTAAAGGGGTATGTGGAAGCATCATCCTTTTTTCAGTTCTTGGTCCCAAAACAAAGTTGATGATACTTATTAATAAAAGTGGTAAAAGAGCATATATGGCCTCAAAAGACTGATTTATGTATGGGAGAAGATTACGAAACACATAAGAACAAGTAGCCTCATCATTCCATTTTCTCCTTTTTGGAAAATATCAACATGAACAATATATATATCTAGGAAAAACAAAAACTTCAAATTTCAATAGAATAGAGTTTAAGATGAGGTAGCAAATTTCAGGAGCTCGAGGAAGAAATTGAGGAAACAAGAAGCCAAATAGTAGCACTCAAAACAAAAGCATGATCTATAGAAACAACCCAGTCAAACTTTGCATAACCTAGGAAAATCTCACAACCTTAATCATTTATATAATGTTGATCATAAAAATATCAAAACTATATATATGTAGTCATATGTAATAAAATATAAACAAACAAAAAAATATATATGTATTTAGATCAAATATCCTATATTTTGTTAAGAAGACATCCTTAATAATCTAATACACAAATAAATGGAATGAACTTGGTGAAATCATAATTTGAAGGTTGACACACAAAATCAAGTTGAAAAGAAAAAACTCAAAGGTCTATAAAGATGGTTTTATGTGATTGACTTGGCCAATGTTTGTTTCTCCATAATAATAATCCATCCCTCCCACTCATCAAAATTTCCTCACTTGATAAATAGTATTAGAATTTTCTTTTTACTCTTAATATATTTCAAAAAAACCCTTTTAATTTTTCTTTTACCTCTCTTCTTTTTGTGTCCATTAAACAATGAAAATGGCATATTACCAATCATCCTTTCCCCTCTGTAGGAAACACCCATCATTGCCCCCAACAATCCTTTTCAACCTTAGAAACCTGAGCTTCTAAGATATTCCACTCTTCCATTCCTTCACTTTTTTTTTCCTCTCCTCAAATTCAATTCTCTTCCTTTTTTATTTTCCCCTTATGCTTCTTCCACTCTCTCTCAATTTAAATATCTCCCCCCTCTTCACAACTTTCTCTCCTTTCTTCCATCACTCTTCTAATACAAACCAAAAAACCAACCACTTTTTTTCTTCTTCTTCCACTTTTTCTTATAATAATAATTCCAACACAAAAATTAACTTTAAAAAAAAATGGATCCTTCATCAACAAACTCAGTGAATGGATTCTACTCTTTTCTAACAAGAGGAATTGACGATCTAGAAAGAATGTTCTTAAACAACAATTTCATGTCAATTCAATTCCTTCAAAGGGCACTTTCTCTTCTTCGATCTTTACATACCCAATTGACCCTTTTGGTTCAAAAGCTTCATTTACCTGTTGGTGATAAGTGGCTTGATGAATACATGGATGAAAGTTCCAAACTTTGGGAAGCATGTCATGTTCTAAGAGTGTTCTTAAACAACAATTTCATGTCAATTCAATTCCTTCAAAGGGCACTTTCTCTTCTTCGATCTTTACATACCCAATTGACCCTTTTGGTTCAAAAGCTTCATTTACCTGTTGGTGATAAGTGGCTTGATGAATACATGGATGAAAGTTCCAAACTTTGGGAAGCATGTCATGTTCTTAAGTCTGGCATTTCAGGAATCGAAAATTACTACTCTTCTGCTTCAAACATCACTTCCTCTCTCGATTCTCATCGACACATCACCCCACAACTCTCTCGACAAGTATGATTCATACCCACTTGAAAAAATTCAATCTTTTTTAAATTCATTTTTTGCATGAAAATAAACAAAAGAGACTTTTTTTAATATTCTGTTTTTGTTTTTGATGTTGCAGGTGATAAGAGCAATATCAGGGTGTAGAAGAGAAGCTGTTGGGTTAGAAGAAGAGAATCGTGCTTTAATGGAAACAAGGATTCAACCACTTTCATTACGTTTTGACGAAAGGGTATCAATTGAATCGAAGTTAAACGGTTTCAACGGTTTCAGGGGTGTTTTATATGCAATGAGAAACGTGAGTTCGTTGTTGTTAATGATTTTGTTATATGGTTTGGTTTATTGTTGGCCAGAATCATCGGATTTGGTTTTTGGAGGGTACGAGTATGATGAGTACGAAGGTTGTTTGTTTCTTGGATCGGCTTTTATGAGGTTGCAGCAGAGGGTGGCGGCGGAGATGGGGAGGATCAATGGTGGTGGTGGGGCAGGGATGTTGTTGCATGAATTTAGAAGATCAAAGGTTGTTATGGAAGATCTTAGAAGTGAATTGGAGAGAAAAGGTTCGATTTTGGAGTGGGAAAATGAAGTTGGTATTAGGGAGAAAGTTGAGAATTTTAGAGGATCTTTTGGTGTTCTTAGATCTGGTGTTGATAATATTGTTGCTCAACTTGATGATTTCTTTGATGAGATTGTTGAAGGAAGGAAGAAGCTTTTGGACTTCTGCAGTCATAGGTGAAATTAAGAAATAAAGAAAGAAAAAAAAAGTTATTAGTTAATGGTTGAATTGAAGAAAAACAAGGTAGAGATTAGTGAGGAACAGTTGATGGGGTTGTTGTACCTTTTATTAACCCTTTTTTTTCTTTCTTCTTTTTTTATAATTTATCTTTTGTGGTATTTTGTTTTGTTTTTCACAGTTGAAAAACTTAAAAAATTTGATGCCACTGCCAAGTTTTTTTCCTTAGCAGAAGCCTGTAAAGAAGGTTCTCAAATTTAGTTTAAATGTAGTTTCAGATTTTTTTTTTTTTTTCTTTTAACCTTCCATTTTTCATAAGAACGAACTTATGATAATCCAACCTTCAACCATAAGTAATATTCTTTTGATAATCAAAAGTTCCACTGTAAATAAAATTTGACTAAGGATTATCAAAGTTTGAAAAAATAACATTAATAGTAGATTATGATTTAATTTTAACTTCTTGCACTAGTTAAATTCTTTGGGAAACTTCGATTCTTCCCTCCAATAAATACAGCTAAGGAAGAAAAGGACAAAAGTAAAAGGTAGTAGTAGTAGTAACCAAAAAAAGTGAAGGGAAAGAAAATAAAGTTAAAAAGAGGGCCATGATCATCGACATAAGAAGGCAAACACTGATGACTGCACAATGTCATCATAAGGGTGAAATTTAAAATATTTTTTTTTCTGTTGCAGTGATTGGTTTTCTTTTTTTCTCTCTTTAATTTTAACATTGAATTTGAAAGAGCTCGTAAGTTTTGCCATAGAAAATGACTAATCATTCATTCTAGTTATAGTCCAGAAAGAATAATGGAAAGTGATGCTTGGAACTGTTGCACTCTGAGATTCCTGAACTGCTTTAACACCAAAGCTAGCTTCTTTTACTCTTGGCAAAGCTTTTGTCTGATTCGGTTCAATTTGAAAGCAAAATATATATTATGATGATCTTGAAAATGAAAACAAGAATTCCTCTCACCACATTCCCCCGTTGTTGTTACCTGACAAGTCTCTCTCTCTTTCTGTCTTTCACTCAGAATTTTGTTCTGTTTCAAAATTCTTCAACTTCCACCTTTTTGGGATTTTGGGTTGTTTTTAAATATATATATATACACAAATTTCAGAGGTCACTTTCTCAATTCTAACCGTATCTCATGCTTTTTGTCCCTTGCCGCAAATTCATGCCTTGCCTCCTTATAAGGGTTCAATATAAGTAATGCTTTAAAACCAAAACAATAAAATAATGCAGAAAGTGCAAACTTGCAGACAAAAAAGAAGTGTAATATATTCCAGCATGCCGTAGGTAACTAATGGCTGCTGCTGCTGGCTTGTTCAACAGCTGTTAACAGCATTAAAGGCATTATGGTAAATGTACTAACAATGACAGCTTCTTAATCACAAGAAAGTAATACTATGAACTTTTGCAAAATACCATCAAGGTTTAGTGGTTGATGCATATTATGCAAGTATTGTAAACTCCGGAGTACTAAGTTCCATTCTACTCAAAAAATAAACTCAGGATCAAGCACAGAAACACAGGCCAGTGATGAACTAGGAAATAATCTAATGCATTGCTCAGTTCAAATAGCACATCAACATGAGCACTAAATAGTAACAGTCATGTAATTTTGCTGAAGTTTCTTCATAGACAAAAGGGTAGCCACAAATGTTGTGATTTGAAAAGGGTAGCCACAAAAGTGTGCCCACCTTGCATAATTTGTACAATCGCCAAGTGATAACCGGAAACTTGCAAAGTGTGGTGTATGATTTGCATACTTAATTACAAGAGCTAACTTGATAAATATAAGACTAATAGGAAAAAAATATGATGAGTTACCATGGAAAAATAATTTAAAACATGGTAACCAAGATCTATTATAATTTATGATGATGTGAGGTATGCACGGATGGAAGGTGCCTGTGCCTGCTTTACACTCTGAAATCAAATATTGAATCCTGGCATTTCAAACTGGGAACCAAATGTCTCAACCCGATTTCTGAGCTCAGAAATATCTTTATTATTCTGAAGACCCTTTAGAAAATCTTTGCATGATTTACCATGTTCCCTCTGTATGATGCTGGTAATCTGAGCTGCCTTCAGAAGAAAATCGGCTATGGTCTCAAAATCGTCCTCTACACAGCCTCTTGATGTCATTGCAGGAGTGCCTGAATACCAATAAAATAAAGGTTTTTTTAGCAAGATTAAAACACAAGGGCATTCAAAAGAGAACCAATCGTAATTTGCAAAATTGTTTGAAGTCCAAGAATAAATGTGACTGTTTGAATATAAACTTGATTTTGCTTCATTGGACTAATCATGTGTTGTACCCATTTTGTGTGAATGTGTTGTAGTCCTAAAACTCGTTTTTCCTTTCCATCAAAGTAGCATCAGAGTTTAGATTCTGATTAGAAATCCTACTTTAAAAATTCAATGATCTTCTATTAGTCTCGAACACAAGAATAGGGTAGGCTGCAAGCACGATACTGGTTTTCCTTCTTTACATCAATTCCGAGAAAATAAGATATTACCATTTACTAAATATGTGGACATTGGATTTTAATGGAATTGATTACATTTAGACATTGGATCAAATGCTTGTTTCTGTATCAATACCGAGAAAATAAGAGATTATTATTTACTAAATATGTGGACAATCAATAAACTAAATAGTAGTAAACACGGATATTTACTGCACTTGCAAACGTAACCGAACCAAAAATTGCCGTAAATTAGAACTATAACAATGCTTTGACTTCAGGTGGACTATATGAGAGGTACTCACCAATTCTCACTCCTCCAGAAGAAATAGAACCATAGATGGCACACTTATTGACAGTGATGTGACACGCCTCGCAGACCTTCTCATAGTTTCTGTCTGTATAAACATGATAAAATGATAGAGAGAGCATGCTCTTGTCAACTTTAAGTACAAATCATATAAAGGGAAAAAGAGTATAGGAAATCATGAGCAAAACACACAGACACACATGCATACAGGAATTTCAAATGATAACAAATATATGTTATAATCTTTAGTATTCAAAAATCAAAACAATGGAGGCAGGCACATGATATCAATTTCTTCTTTTCTTTTCTTGTGTCTTCCCCACACTCTTTTTTTTATGGATTACTCTAATCATGTAAACCAAACTTCTATACAAAAAAAAATGGGGACAAATATGCATCAAACAAATATTTTGAATTCGCAAAAAAAACTTCCCATTATAATTTTAGACTAGAATTTGCAAAATCTAACCATAATTTTTCTAGTAAACACATATTGGGGATCCAAGGCACAACCTAGAGTTACAATCACACCCATACGAGACTCCTGCTGACAGAGCCTCTTGCTCAACAAGAATATAAGAGGGTAGCCTGAATAAAATTTAAGTCACTTCTGTATTTGCATCATTTCCCAACGTAGTTCACCAAATAATAACTCATCACTATTGACGGAAAAACAGCATATTCACTTTGAATTTGATTATAATTTTAGCATATCCGGAATAAAAAAATCAGAGGCAGATCCAGAAAAATACCTATTAAGCCAAGTGCAGTTATATCCCAGAGCAAAAGATGATTATCAGTTCCATCAGTTACCAGTCGGCATTTTCTTCTCATCAGAGCAGATGCTAATGCCTGTGCATTTCTCTTCACCTGCTGCATGTATGCTTTATACTCTGGAGTTGCAACTTGTTTCAAAGCTATGGCAAGAGCAGCAGTGTGATTATTGTGGGGACCTCCTTGTAACGATGGATATAAAGCAAAGTTTATCTTCTCCTCGTAATCATAATTACTGTCATCTCCGTGATTAATAACAAACCCTTGCTTCCTTGGTTTTGTCCCTCTTCTGTAAAAGACGATACCTCCTCTTGGACCTCGAAGACTTTTGTGGGTTGTTGAGGTAACAATATCACAGTAATCAAATGGACTAGCAACTTCCTGTAATAACAATTGTCAATATACTTGAAAGCACATTAAGACATGCTATGGGAAAATAAAAACATTTACAAAGAGCCAAACAAATGAAAAAGAACACCATGATTGGCACAAAAGCAACTTAATTAAAAATGAGGAAAACAAAATCCAACACTGCAGGTTCTGTAAGTAGATATCATACATGTGAAATTTCGTCAATAAACAAGACTGTACCAGGGATTATGAGGATGGCTTGGTGGTTAGGGGTGTGCGATATATGAGTTGGGAATCATAAGGAGGCAAGATTCGAATCTCACTCCCGACTAACATCGAACAAATAATTAACATTTACCGTTCAGAAAAAGTATATACTAGGAAAACCAGACTACAATTCGATACACGGGCTTAACTTATCAAATTTCTGGAACCACCTTTGCAATTTAACTTCCAGCCCGAACATGTAAATAGTAAACCACTCTGCCATTAGTTTGCTTCGTGAAAGTGTGAACGGAAATAAAAAAATTTCCCCAATTCATATAGAATTCTTGTTCAAAAAGGAAATTTCATCAAACTCCTAATAATAAAACATTCAGGGGATGATAGGAAAGAGCAAAGAAAGGATAGGTCATTTGCTTTCCATGCTTCGTACCAGCTAGAACCAAAGAATCCATATCCTTAACCCAGAAATATTACTAGCATATGCTGCTTTGTCTAAATATCAAATTATTTCTAAGTTCTAACTACTTTTACTTTCATCAAACACATAATAGTAAGACAGGAACAAATCCAAACATGTTTATAGTGCATGCAGCTTTAATTGTTCTACATCCAAATGTAAAACAAAGGAACTACAACTACATCTTACAAGTTCTTCTAAACCATATATCTAATTCTACCACCCAAAGAGTATTAATTCATAGCTGCATTGATCTCACAAAAAGCAAAGTTCATAATTTAGTTGAACAGAAATACTAAGAGAAAAAAAGGAGTACCTTAGCCGCGACAAGACCACTAATATGAGCCATGTCACACATCAAAACAGCTCCACATTTATCAGCAATCTTCCTAAACCTCCCATAATCCCATTCTCTAGGATAAGAACTACCACCACAAATAAGTATCTTAGGTCGATAATCAACCGCTTTCTCCTCAAGCTTATCATAATCAATTAAACCAGTCAAAGGATTAACCTTATAAGGCAAAGTCTCAAAGAAAATAGAAGCAGCAGAAACCTTCTTCCCACCATGAGTATAATAACCATGACTCAAATGTCCACCAGAAGGTGAATCCAAACCCATAATCCTATCACCAGGATTCAAAAGACCAGTATAAACAGCAAAATTAGCAGAAGTACATGAATAAGGTTGAACATTAACACCCCAATTATTGGAATCAAGATCAAAAGCAAACAATGCACGTTCACAACAAAGAAACTCAAGCTGATCAATATACTGATTACCGATATAGTATTTGGCTCCCGGCATTCCCTCGGAATACTTGTTAGTCAAATGACTACCAAGTGCTTCCATAACTGCCCTGCAAACAAAATTCTCAGAAGCAATCAATTCAATCCCTTTGAACTGTCTCATCTTCTCTTTCTCCATTATTGTGTATATTTCAGGATCAGCTACACATAGTGGCTGGTTCCCCCAATTCACAACAGAAGAATCCATTGCCACACGCTTCAATGGTGGAAAACAGTGTTCTTCAATTTTCCTCTTAACACATATAGGTCTACCCATGAAATCAATTGTTTCACCTTCTCCTTCATCATCAACTTCTTCTTCTTCTTGTTCTTCTTCTTCTTCTTCTCGTTTTTTCACATTGTTTGATTTTTCATGAAGTAAACGCCATGAAAGAGAAGGGTTTGATTTGGAGGTGATATGAAAGGAGAAAGAGTTGTTGTTGTTGTTATCAGTAAGTGAAGCAGTGGATGATGAACCCGTTGGTGATAACATGGAGGATTTCAACCCGAGAGATAGACCCGTTTTAGCATCCATCGATAATGGATCGACCCGAAAATTCTCAATACAAAAAATCTTTTTTCAATCGAATTAAGGTTATCTATTGATAATTGCAACAACAACAAGAATAAAAATGAGTGGAATTGGAAGAATAAGAGAAAGAGAAAGATGGTTGCATAGAAAGGGAATGCATGAGAACGAAGAATAGAGAGTGTGTGTGAAATTGAGGAATATGTAAAAGGGTAAAGGAGAATGGAGAATGAACCTGAATGGAATTGAGGGAGAAGAGAGTAATAATAATAATAATAATAATAAATAATATTAATAATAAAGTGTAAGGTTGCGTGAGAGTTTATACATATTAAAATGCTCTGTCATGTGAATGTGAATTGCAATGCAGAGTTTGGAGTTGGTTGAAACTTGAATGAAATTTATTTATACAAACAATTATATAATTTATTTATGGGTTGATTACTTGATTTGATACGGTCGAATTCCTAGGTGAGAAGTTTCTCACCTTGGGTTTCATTTGGATGGAATCAAGGGTAGGTTCATTTGGTGGCGTTTATGTTAAGTCGTTCTTTTGTGGTCCCACTTTCTTTTTTTCTTCCTTTTTTGAAGGATTATTTTGTTTCCTTTTTTATTTGTGACTTGCTAGCTAGTTTCTTATTCTGTTTCATAAGAGATTTGAGCCGTTGGATTTAAAGAATCTTGTTGTGGCCGGAGAGTGTTGTGCAAATGGCATTCATTGTGCTTTGCGTCTTCGGATTGAGTAATGGCTTTTGGACCACATACATTCGTTTGCACACACTAATTAGACACATATGCAAAAAAATTTATTTAACTTTATATATAATTTAATTAATATTTTACTATTTTTTTTATTTATATATCTAAATTCTTATCACCATGCAAAAGTTATTATTTTTTTGGAATTTTAATGACAAATCAAGTAACTCATAAGTGTAGCTTGTAATTGAGATGGTAATCTAACCAATATCCGCTTAACAAAATAAAAAAGAAACAAAGTTTCATTATTTAGTTTATATTTGTTTTTTTTTAATTTTTGTTGAATATTTATTGATAAAATTATTCTCAGTTGTAATGAATGTAGACGACTTTGAACTTCTATCCACATTAATATTGAGATAATAGAAAATTGATAGAATAAGAAAGAGAATGAAAGATATAATAAAATTCTTTTATATCTTTTTCAGATAAAATGAATAAAGTGAAAACTTGTTTTTTCATTTTTTGTTTGTTACCAAAAAAAAAAAGTGTACAAACAAATTTGTGAAAAACCAAATAAAAATATATATTCATTTTTTTAATAAAAAAAGTAGATAAATAAATTTGTTGTAATTAACAAGGATTTTATTTTTTCTCATTTTCTTATATTATTTGAATGATTTTTTCATGTGAATCCAAACATTTTATTTTGAAATTAATGAATTTGTATTGTTGATGTAATATTATTTTACACTAAGAAACTGTCAATACATCAAACAATAACTATTATTGATCATATTTATTTAAATTAAATTGAATAAGTGATTAAATCTAGACACATTTATAAATTGAATTAGACCTATATTTGTAATATAGGTAAAACATTTGTCGGTATTTTATGCTTTACTGTTTAAAAATGTAAATGTTTAACATTAATTTCATTAATGAAAAATATAAACTTCAAAAAGGTATAGGGTGGTTAGTTTGTGGGATACAGTTATCACTATAATGGACATGGACAAAGTTATATAATAGACGGTAAATCAATCATTGATATATTAATTATATATAATTAATTATGTATATGTAAATAATATCGATTATTAATTTATTTATCGACAATTAATATTCTTAATATTATTTTATAAAGTAAGTTGTTCCCAACTTTAAAAGAATCAAGTTAATATGTCATTTTGGCCTTCTCTCTTATGTTTTTAATCATATCCTTCCTTGATTATATCGTTACTTTTTTGTGCTGAAAATTACATTTTCTTTCTCTGATTCTCTATATTCTAACCAAGGTATTCTGAATCTCAAATTTACTATGTCATATACAGGTTGTAATACAGAAGGTGGTGATGAATCTATAGTATGATATAAGTATATTCAACCACAGTATCCCAGAACATGAATGACATCCACAAATAATCTTTGCAAAATAAAAGAAAATTACTTGTCCCGCATACTATCCACAAAGACTATGGTTATAGAATATTTGATATGCAAATATTTAAGTAGCAAACAAAAATATTTCATATGGTTGAAAATTGTTAGAATTAGAGAAAATGAGAGAGATATATAATGAAACCGTGTGTCTGAACTACGTTAGTTTTATATACGCTCAAGGCAATAAATACAAAAATAAATATAGGAGATATAACTCCTATTAACATGATATGATGTTATGTAATAAATACAAAAATCATAAATATATTTTCGATACTCCCCCTTAACCAGGAGCATATAAATCATATGCACCAAGTTTGTTACATATATAATTGATTCTAGGACCTCTCAGGGACTTGGTGAATACTGCCAATTGATTATTGAAATTAACAAAACTAGTAGTGATGTGTCTGGTTCGATCTTCTCTTTTCAAAGTGAAAATTTATCTAAATATGTTTGGCCTTCTCATGAAAAACCATATTAGAGACAATGTATAATGCTGCTTGATTATCACATATTAATGTCATTTGTGTTGCCTCTTTAAATCGAAATTCTTTGAGTCACTATTCCAACCAAATGAGCTCACAAGTCACTAATGTCATAGCCCTATATATAACGTCAGTGTTAGATCTTGCAACTACACTTTATTTCTTACTCTTCCATGATATTAACTTTCCTCCAACTAGTACACAATACCCAGAAGTTGATCGTTTATCAATGGGTGAGCTTGCACAATCGGTTTATGAATAACCAATTATCTAAGTATGCCATATGTGTTCATAAATTAGACATTTTTCCTATAGCACCTTTAATTTATTTTAAGATTCGTATCACAACATCTCAATATTCTTGACAAGGAGAGTTTAAGAATTGGCATACCAGACTAACTGCAAAAGAAATGCCTGAACGGGAGATTGTGATGTAGTTTACTTTACCAACCAATTTTCTGTATCTCCCTAAATCTAAAAATGGTTCCCCGTGATAGGTAGAAGTTTGACATTGGGATCTATAGGAGTATCAATTGACTTGGTATTCAATAAACATGTCTCTTCAAGAATATCCATGACATATTTCCTTTGTGAAATTACTAAGTCTCCTTAGATTGGGTTACCTCAATACCGAAGAAGTAGCAAAGCTTGCCAAGATATGTAGTTTGAAAACTAATAGATGGATGTTGTTTCAACTGGAGTATGCCATGTTGATCACTACCATTTATGACAATATCATCTCCATAAACAATCAAGTAAATGCACCCTTGGACTGAGTGTGATAAAAAAGAGAATGATCAATTTCACTTTGAATAACAAAATTATTGCACTATTATGCAAAATCTATCAAACCAAGCTCGATGAGATTCTTTAAAATCATCGAGAGGCATGTGAAGTTGACAAACCATGGTAGAGGACTCCCCCTGAACAATAAACTCATGTGGTTGCTCCATATACACTTCTTCTTCAAGGTCACCATCCAAAAATATATTTTTAATGTCAAGTTAGTGCAGAGATCAATGTCTAATGATTGCAATAGAGATGAGTAGTCTAACAGAGGTCATCTTAGCCGCAGGTGAGAAGTATCACTGTAATCAAAGCCAAAAATTTGAGTGTACTCTTTTGCCATCAAACGAGTTTTAAAGCGATAAAATTTACCATCAGGACCAACTTTCACTATATAAAGTCAATGACATCTTACTAAAGACTTTTCATATGGTAAAGGAACAATTCCCAAGTACCACTACTTTAAAATGCACACATCTCGTCAATCATTATTTGCCTCCACTCTAGGTGGGATAAAGTTTCACCTAAAGATTTAAGAATAGAAACAGAAGATATGGAAGACAAACAAGTATAATGCAAAGGAGAAAGACAATGGTAACTCAAACCAATGTAATGAGGTGATGGGTTACGAGTAGGATGTATACCTTTACGAGTAGCAATAGGAATATCAAGGGTCAGATTCGATAAAGATGGAGGAGGTGGCGGCGAAGGAACGTCTAAAATGACCTCGATATCAAGAACGGATGTAGGGACATGTATAACCAATGGTGGTTAACGACGACGTTATGCTAGAAGAGGTTGTACAGTTGGATGATCCACAATAGGAGTCTCAAGTGGGACAACGGGAGGGGACACCATAGGTGTCTTATCACTTATGTGGGACATACATTACAAACACTAGTTGTAAAAGAGAAGGTGAAACAGATTCTGGTAGATCTACAAGAATGGTTGCAGACAAAAGTCAGGAAGCAACTCATAGTATGTAACAAGCTCAAAAAATGTGACATCACACAATATGAGATATCGTCGAAGAGTAAGAGAATAACAACGATAACCTTTTTAAGACTGATAATAACCAAAAAAAACACATTTTAGTGATCGAGCTAAAAGTAATCAAGCAGATTTCCAATATTATCTTCATACTCCAATCATAAAATAAATTGAATACCAGTATAAAGCTTTAGTTAGAAATGCATGTTTATGTGTATTGATAAAATAAAAGTTCTACTCTATAAATGCAGTTGGAGATTAGAGAACTACAATTATTAGCTAAACTTTCAAGTAACATAGTTATCAGGCAAAAATGGGCGCTCAACATATTTTCAAAACTCAAATTGCAGTTGCTTTTTGGTTAGTGCCCGACGAAAAACTATGACATACTGTTGCGTTCTCTTTGGCGTTTATCCTTTGTGTAATGTTGTAAAGATTCAACCCATCAACATGAAGGACAATATCAACAGAACAATTTCAAGAAAGAACAATTTCTGGCTTGTAAAAATGGATTGCCCAATAAATTCATCAATTTTCCACGATGAGTCAAAAAAATTGCAGTGCAGTTGGACACAAGTTAAAACTGGTGAGATCCACACTACAAGGAATGGATAATAATCCCCTTGGGCCAACATTTCGATAGTTAAACAGAAACATTTCGAGTTTATCAATAACAATATACCAGGTAAGCAAGTAGGACTAGGCATTTGATGAATACGAGATAATTAAAGTTCAAGAGATTATCTTTCATCAATTCTAGCAGCTGTTTGCTCCAAGGACTTGGCAGGTGCTACTGAAGATTTCTTATTCCCAGGACCTAAGGAAACCTTCACAAGTGCTGGCCTTAAAACCTTATCTCTGAGCAAGAAACCTCGTCGGGATTCTTTAATAATAATCCCTTCCTTGAACACGTCAGACTCCTCACGTGCAACGGCTTCATGTAGCTGCAACAAAAGTAATCCCAAGACAAGTTAAACAATAGCAATGTGGATAACTTTTTATAAGCTTTCATCAAACGTGCCTTCATTTTAGTCTTCAAGCATATTATGTGGTGAAGGCCAACATAAGATCGGCAAAACAAGCAGTATGGTTGCAATGAGAAGAGACAAAACCATCAAGATATTTTCACTTTCCAGAGGAAAAAGTAAGCAGTATGACATTCAAACTGTGTTTCTTTTCCATGAGAGTGCAATCAAAATGCAATTTAGCTTACAGAAAGTGGTAGAATATAGGGCTACCAACAATCAAATTAGCCATAAAAGAAAAGGCTATTTCATAAAAAATTATCAAAACTGTATTTTGTAATTTGGTTTGCAGCCATGAGGCATTAGACATAACATATTGATAGAAGTCTTTGTTATTTAATGCTAAAAATAAAAACTGGATCACTTTAGACAGTACTGGAAGTGATTTTCACATAGAATATACCAAACAAAAAATCCACTCACATTACCTGTAAATGATTCCCCAAAAAAATCTGATTTGTTCTACCAAAACCAATACTTGCAAAAATATTTCTCTTCAAAATCTAGATAATAGATATGGAGCAATTCCAAACAAACAACATCTCATCAATGGATTTTTCAGTTTGTTAAAAATGTTGCAAGTGAGAAAGGTATTATCTATGCCTTACAGTCATAAATCCATAATCACAAATATCTGATGATAAATTTAAAGTTTGTGATACTTGAGCAGTGCAGTAGCATCACTAAAAAGAAACTTATATGCCATAAGCAAACCTAATAACCTTAATATTGCTTCCAAAGATTCATCGCTTACAACTATAGCCGTCAATAAAGCGCCAAAATCCAAAGCCCACGTTAAAAAATTTCCTACTAAGCCCCTAATATTAGTCCCCTATTGAAACAAATTTTTAAAGTTCAGCCCATTATTTTTTGTGGGTTTAAGTGAGGGGCTCATAGGCCCAATGTTTTGTTAATTGAGATATTTTTCTTGAAAAATTTTCGAAATTTAATTTTTCTCAAAAAATCTAAAGTATTTTTTTCTTGGAAAAATTTTTAAATAATTTTTTTCTTGAAAAATCAAAAAAAAATATTTGTAAATCAAGTTTTATTGAAAAAATTCATTTCTTAGAAAAAAAAAAAAAAAAAATTTGTCGAAAGCTTTTTAAAAAAAATAGAAAAAGTGGGCCCACAGGTGTTTGAGTTAATTGTGATGGTATTTGCCATCTCTTCTAAGACAAAAAAAAGAGACAGTAACTGATTCAGTTTTACAAAGAAATCACATACAGTTTCTTATACTTCGGAAACTCTTTTAAATATCAATAGACCTTTTCAAATTTAACTTACCAATGGATTAAAAGGCTTGCCCACTGTTGCTACCACAGAAACATGATGGCTCCTCAAAGTCTCTACAAATTGCTTGTAAATACTTTGATAGCTCGCATCAATCTTCTTCTCTTTCTCCGTTGCTGCTTCACTTTGTTGTTTGACTCTCTCAAAATGGTCGACCATGAACAAAAGCTTTTTAATGAATTCTAGTTGGGCATCTGATTGGATGCTAATTCTTTCTTTGTCACATCTCTTCCTGAAGTTATCAAAATCTGCTTGTAAGCGAAGATATTGCTCCTTACAAGAAACTTTATCTGCCGATAGACTAGATACTTTCTGACTCAATTTATTCTTTTTATTTGCCTTTGATTGTATTCTTTCTTCAATCTGTGATGCAGTCTTTTCATTGCCATTGAGAAAGGATTTCTTGTATTCCTCAAAAAGGACCACTAAGCTGGTTAAAGGTTTTTTATCTTCATTTTTCACTCTTGTATCATTCTGAGTCTCCTCTGTGTCATCATTTGTCTATGGAAGACAAGAAAGAGAGAGGATTTAGCCAGGGATATAATTCAGGAACAACCACTGAAACAAAAACAACCTATTGCAGCTTAAAGTAAAACAAGTTTAATGAGAATTAATGATTTTAAAAATGCAAAGTTGGTCTGGAAAAACAGAAGGTACGAAATGAAATAAAACAGATAAAATCAAATGCATCTGTACATTTCAAACTTATTTAAGAGGAACATTATCATTTTTAACACACTCTTCATGACTGGTCTAAAAAAATTGACCACTTTCAAAAAAATGTTTCAATCTTATATAAAACGGACCAGACATTAAGACTTAAGAGTGTGTTACAAGTAGTCGATAAATAAGTAATTGCGAAATCAAAAATGTTATGTGAGCATCAATTTGAGACATCTAAACTCAACACCTTTTAAAATGGTTAACACAATTCACACGTGTGATTAATGAAGTGTTAGATTTAGTTAATAGATCTACTAGGCGTCGTAATTCATTAATCATCTATTGAACTTCATTAACAATAATTTTGAACTTCATTAACAATAATTTTGAACTTAATTAACCATGATTAAAGTGTAAAAGGTAAAAGTCCAAATGAAAATTTAGGTTTGAGTATCAGTGTAACATGGTAGCAAGGAAAGTAAAATTGTCTTATAGTAGTTACAAAGTTGTGACAAATCTAAGCCATAACCTTGAGTTCTATCCTAATTGAATAATGAACCAAAGACACAAACATATGTGAAAACGCTTTACGATTTTGCATCAAACTCTAATTAGTTCCCTTGGTATGAAAACAAATATCTATGGTAACAAAATAAATGAGAATTAGATGTAAATAAAAAACAGATAGAGAGAGTACCGTTGGAATGGAATCTTGAGAAGCGAGATAGGATTTGAAGAGTTCGGTTCGGTTGAGAGAGGAAAGGGGGGCAGGAAACCCTAAGATAGTTGAGGATGCGTGAAAGGGACGATATGGAAAACGTGCGAAATTGGGTTGTAATCGAGATTGAAAGGGGTTTGAAGAGAATGAAGCGGAAGAACATGAACAACAACCGAGTAACAGGGATTGGTTCGAGAGAGAAGCAGCCATTCTACTCTATTGTGTACTCCCCAATTGAACGGAGTTTCTCACTGTTCATGGTTAATTGGTTTTATCTATTTTTTATTAATATTTTATCGCAAAATTTAAAATTATTTCATATATTATCAACAACATGCTTAAGTACAATTTTTTTGAACAAAACTTAGAATTCAAGATTATTGATAAAAGGTTGTGTAGTATTTGTTTTTAAATATTAATCTTGAATTCTACCATTTGTTTTTAAAACTTAATTAATAATTAGATTTTGATTAAAACAAATACTACACAACTTTTTATCAATAATCTTGAATTCTAAATTTTATTTATTTATATATATATATATATATATATATATATATATATATATTGTAAGAAGTTGATAATGTATGAAATAATTTTAAAAATTAAAAGAAAATAATTATAAATAAATAAAACTAATTAATCGATGAGTCTAAAGATAAATTAATTTAGTTTACTTTTTGTTAAGTTGATATTCAAATAGAGATAATAATCTTTTTAATAAATTATTTTTATTAATTATTAATATATCATTATCATTAATATAAAGTAGAAGATAATAAATTAAGAGTGTGTATATAATATTGATTAAATGATATGATAAGAAATGATCATTCATTTTAAGATAAATTTTTTAAATATTTTTTATTTATTCAAAATTTTATCTCCAAAAAACTAATCCATACTGCTCCTTTATACCCTATTAATGAGGGAAAAAACCGTATACTAAAAAAATTATTTGAAAAACTTGTGCTAATTAATTAGTTAAATGTTGCATTATCTAGTAATTTGAAAAGAAATTGATGTTTAAGTATATTTTTTTGTCAAATAAATATTTATATGTTTAGAGATGGACGGAGTACCCCCCAAGGAAAACTATTTTCAAAAACTTATATTTATATACAGTTTCTTTATCACTAGGCCAAATGGCATAATGTTAACTAGTGTGCCAAAACCCTCTTTAGGTAAACAACAACACAGCAAAATGATGAACAAAATAAGTATTTTAAAATGTTAGACTAATAAAAAGTCAAATATATTTTACATCATAAAACTATAATCCCAATTCTTAATATACTCTTTATCTCTTCATATCATTTAAATTTTTTATGTATATTATGTATATCTTTATTATGCCCATTTTCAATTAAAAAAATTAGAGTATTTATTGAAATTTAAATCTGCAAAAAGAATAACTTTTTTAAATTTTATTTAAATATCTTCCAAAATTCTATAGTAAATAATGAAAAAACCCCTATACTACATAAAACATAAAAAATACCCCGTCAAAAAAACATCTAAAATAGAATTATAGAAATCATTTTTACATATCTTTAAAATTTAGAATCACTTTACACGATTAACCAAACAGACCTTTAACAAGTAACTTTGACCAAAAGATCTTTAAAAAATAACTTTGACCGACAGATCTATTATGATATACTACGAACTACACAGTTTCTCTAAGATTAATTAATTGCAAGTATATAAACAAAAGTGTAATAGAGCGGTGAAATGTTCCACGGATCAAGATTTGTCTCCTAACCACTAAGAACTAGATTTGAATAGCCCCCCTATCTAGAAGCAATATATGTTTCGGTAGAATAATTAACAGCAACATACAAAATTTTCTTTTAAATCCAATGCGGGGTCGATATCGAGATACTAAAGCTTGTATTTTAGGAAATATTAAAAATGTCAAATATTAAAATCAGTCTTCACCAAATATTACAAAGCTAGTTTCATTGTTTCAAGTTTCAACATGACAAACAAAAGAAAACAAGCATATTGCAAGGTCAAAAGGGTAGTCAGCTTCCAGCCTGAGTGAAGTACCTGCATAGAAAAAGCACACAAATTTAAGCAAAAACATTAACTGAACATGGATTTTAGTCACAATATGAAGTGCCTTTGAACGAAACAACATATCATGCTAACGAGTATAATCTGTTCAACAATATAAAGACACTCACTTCAGATGCGAGAGTCACAAATTCCCGTTTTTTCAGCCATTGAATTTCATGCCATGAGAAGCTGCACCTTTTATCCTCCCCAACGAAGTTCTGAACAATCAAAATAAACATTCATTTATTTATTTTATCCAAAAGAGTAGTCCTATTCACACACCCAAAACATTTACGCAGTCTGCTGAATCAGTTCAAGTTTGACAAGGATTGGAAACTTTTTCTCAACAAAAAAAAACAGCTAACAGGGAGACGGTGAACATGTTCAGAATACTGTAATTTAGATCACTCACATGTCAAAATCCAGAACACGCTCAAGCACAAAGGTAGTCAGTCCAGTTATAACAAAAATTACAATTTAAGCCAATAAAATCCACCAGAAATGCTAGGACGAAATGGATCAAGAGTATGTCTGTGGTTTGGAGAACTTATGTGAAGAAGAATAGGAGACAAGGCAGTGGAAGAAGCCACTTAGGAGGAGGAGTTAACCTTTAGGAGCCAATGCCCCACATAAAGACTTGAGGACATGTCTGTTTTTCAAGGAGGGGACAAAGTTAGGACTGAAAATAAAGATATGGGCCCAATTCGTCAGCAGAGTGAGCCCACACTTCGGAGAGTTTGTGTGAGGAAGCATAGGAGGCAGGCAAGGAATGATAAGGTAGCAGAACGAGAGAAAATAGGGTGTGAATCTTGATAAGGGAGTCATGAGAGTGAAAGAGATCATCATGTGATTATCATTTTCTGTTAAGAGCAGAGAAGCTTCCTATCTCTGGAGGAGCTGTCCTCTCTGGGGTAGCAGGAATATTCATCCCCTCTGCATTTTCATTTACTTCTTCATCATGAATAATATTCTTCCCTTTTTCTCTACTTTCTGTCCATATTTTTCTGTGTTTTTTTGCTCGGTGATTTTGGTTTGCAATAGCAACAAGCATCATATCATAATTATATCAAACTTATACTAATCAGGGAAAACTAGACCTATGTTACCAATTAATCAACTTGTGAGAATATATAATGAAATAAATACCATTGAGCTAACACAATCCATTTTTTCAGTACAAAGTTTGTCAATAAAACATCAATATCTGATTTAATAATTTAATTTGTCCCTAGTGAGAAATTTGATTCACTCAGAGATTATAAGCATACCTGTACAGCTACTTATGTGCATGACATAGTCACAACTATTTTCACAAATAACATGCCTCGACTGTTGAGGCTATTTGGCACTGGCCATCCATCCTGTCAAGCAATTTTGAGTAAGTCAAAGAATCCTCAAGAGAGTTGTTAATGCCTTCAGTTTCATTGCAGCCTTTGCTGCTATCATCTCCTGTGCAACTTGTACCACGCGAACCACTTTCAACGGGCTGTTCAGTCTGAATGACTGCGCCAAATAGCTGAAACGATACAGACCCGGGTTTCATTGAATTGCAATTATGGTTCCGCAAAAAGTCAGTGCCAAAGGAAGGCAAACTACTCTGACTCTCTGGCGACAAATCATCAGATCGAGAACTGCCAACATTTAGCTCAGTTGACAACGATTTCAACCCCGGCACCGTGTTGTTGCCAAAGGAGTTACCCATACACAAACGGGAGTTATCACCCGTAAAGTTGGAAAAACTTGAAATAGAAGAAAATAGATCATGCCTGGCTCCCTGCATGCCAGCAGGAAAAGTACCATAACTCAACAATGCTTGGTTCAATTGTCCCATTGTTGAATGAGTGAATGCTGTCATAGAAAAGGGGTCTCCCTCTCTATCAATTAACACTCCAGATCCCCCTCTAAGCCTTTTTAAGGAGGGAAATGCAGTATGAAGTGAAGATGTAGTAGAAAGAAGTTCGACCTGCCAAGGGCTGACCCACTTGGATGTTTGCAACACTTCAGGTTCGTCCCATGTAATCTATCAGAATCAATAAATGGCCAATTTTAGTTATTTTAGATAGATGATAACCATTTAAAGTACAACTTCTCTGAACAGAAAATCAAATCAAATGTGAACACGGTACACATTACTTTCAAATACAAGATAAACATTATTACCATACTGTTACTTACCCACTTCAACCTCTTCATGCAAATACACTATCAAACATGCTATAAATAAACTACCTTGAATCTTATGCAATGTCTTTTCCTTGAAAACACATGCCACTCTTCCAATCTTATATATCATCTAGTTTAGTAAATAAAGTAAATATATACTTGATTGCACACATTCCATCATCATAAGCCACAAAAGCAATCTCAGTCAAACTTGATAACTACAAGATCAAATGTGTATTTCATTATCTATGTGACCAAATAATTCATATAATAGTTATATAACGCACGCAGCTAGCTAGCATATGAAGATAGAAAAGAAAAAAGAAAGTATACATGAAGCATACGCCAAGGGGAACCACGCCAAGGGCCATTATCAGGAACAGAGAGAGAGGAGACTACACCCTGAAACCATGTAGTCCTTGACGAATCATCAGTCTCCACAGCCATTTTGATTCTCATTCCAGGAGACCACATAACACCCATTGCATCATCCACAACCTCAGCTCTCACCACAAAATCCGACCACCCGGCTTTCGGATAATACACAACTTCAAACGGCATTCCCTGTGCCGCCAATTCCGCCGCCTCCGAAACCAACTTCGGCGACAATTTCCCCTTTCCATTCCTTGAAAACCCCTCTTTGCACTTCTCCTCCTCCTCCTTCTGCTGCTTCTCCTCCTCGTCATCCACCCTGTTTCTCACCCCGCACATTGGGAGACACAACCTAGGCGAGTCGGTGCCAGTTCGAGGCTGAACCAATCGGACGGCACGGCGGATTCCAACGAACATTTTCCCCCTAGTGTTCTTCATAAAAACAACCGAATCACCGGCGACGAGCTTCTTTCCGTTAACAAACCTACTCCATCCGGTAGTAAGTAAATGCCTCCTCGGCGTACCACGGTAAATGTGGCGAAATTCCCACGTCGTACCATGAACGTCGGTGATATGAAGCGGTTGAAACGGAGGCTCCATACTAAAATCAAGAGGCGGGAAAATAGAATCAGCGCAAAACCTCGGAACGGAAAATCCACCACCGTTATTAGCATCAGAAGGAGTAAGAATCTTCGCAAACGAAGAGATTCTGTCACCGTCATCAACGTCGCGGTTAGGAAGTCGAGGAAAAGCAGCAGTGAAATCATTAAGAGGTTGAAGAAAGAGCTTCGCGAAAACCTCATCCGTGTTCGGATCGGCGAGGAAATGAACGGTGGAGACGGTACAAAGAATAAACGGCCTGGAGAGAAGAAGAGGAGAAAGATTGTTAGGAGGTGAAGAAGCTTGGTCCATGTGTCCCTGAGGGAAATAGTAAACCCTAGAATTAACAGTTGGGATTTGAACGGCGGCGCCGGCGATTGCTCTCCAGATTTTAGGGTCGAGATTGCTAGCTTTCGTCGGCATCGGCGGTAACACTTGGCGGTTCATGATTGGTTGAATTTGACAACACTCTCACAGTAACACCGAGATTGTGAATTCGTTATTACGAAAGAGTGAGAGTGAGTGAGGGTTTCGTTAGGGTTTTCAAACATAAGAAGTAACGGAATCGAAGGAGTTTGTTGTGTGTTTGAGAGAGAGTGACACAATGAGTGTGCCTTTCTTTTTTTTTCTCTCTTTCTCTTTCTATATTTAAAGTTTGTTGTGTCCGATTAGACTGTGTCATCACGTTAGAGAGAGAGAGAGAGAGAGAGAGAGAGAGAGAGAGAGAGACGTATTGGGTCGGAGAACAGGCGCGGAAGCAAATGCAAACTATGGAATAAATTCTTCTTTTGCAATTACGGTTTTGCCCTAACAATGTTGATTTGGTTCTTTTTTTCAAGTCTTTGCAATTCAAACACAAAAATTCCTTTTTAAGAACTTCAACTATTCTTAAATGATATTTATTGCGATTGTCAAAAGATAAGTTCAATTTAAATATTAATGGTATCACTTTATCTGTAAAATATGGTACGTTTATCAAAGATATGAGTAATGGGCGGACACGTTCATTAAGGGTAAGTATAGAGTTGTGTGCATTTAACTTTTTTTGTCCATGAATTTAATTTAATTTAATAGGGTTACATTTTCGGGGATGAAAAGAAAATGTCATGAAATAATCCATTACGAGTACTTCAATTCAATTGCATTCATCTAAATTCATAAGATGTTATCGCTAATTATCCATCTCTTATTATGTTATCAGGATTTATAATAATTTAAAGATGAAATACTAGTACCGGTTAGTCTTGCATGTACTTTGAAGTGATGATTACGGCATAAAGTAAGTGAAATAAAAAATACACTTGTTTTGTACCAAAAAAAAATACACTAGTTTGTACTACAACAAACAATGATAGGTAGGTACAGGTGCAAGGTGAATAGCATGATCTAAGTTGTTGCATTGCACGCTTTAATTGGAATCTGTTTGTGTCCGATAATGTTAATGGCGTGATGCTTGTAAATTGCAATGGTACCGCAACAGCATCAAATCAAATTAGTTAAGATATGATCGTACGATTGCACGCTTGAGAAACACGATAAACAAAATGGACGGTTGATATATGCTGGTTCACGATTGGAATGGTGTGTGGAACTCATGGGATATTTACTAAGAGTGGGGCATGGAATAACTGTCTGTTGTACGCTCCCGGAAAAGGCGGCAATGTGTAAAGGTCGAAACGGCCAGATAAGTTTGTGGAGGGACGGACATGTGGGTGTTTAGGCTATTAAGGTGCGTTTGTTTCAAAATATTAAAAATTTTAATAAATGATTTAATCGGATTATTGACTATTAATTTTACACTCTAATCATATATTATTGATTGATTATTTATTAATGTTGTAATTTTAGTTTAAATATACTTTTAATACTTCTATTCTGTCTAAAATTAATTTTTTTATTTTTATTGAGATTTCTTTCCTTTATGCTAGTTTTGATGATGTGGCCATCTTATTAGCTTATTTTCCTTATTCATTTTATTTTATATTAGAATGTTAAAAATCAATTTATTTTATTTATATATTAAAATTTTATAAAATTAAAAATATTTATTTTTATATTCAATATTAAAAATAAATTTAGTTTATTGTATTTATTTTTAAAATAAAATATTTAAAAATTATTTATTTTATCCAACAATAGTTTAAAAAATTTAATAAAATATTTAAAATTTATTTAATTTTTAAATATTTTAATACATAAATAAAATTAATTATAATAATAATAATAATAATAATATAAAAATTATTTTATCTAAATTCACAAATGTCACATAAAATTCAAATCATTAATAAAAATGTCACATAAAAAAATGGTGGAGACCAAAACAATCTTAACCAAAAAAAACTATTTTAAAAATTAAAAATTCATTTTCGACAAAAGAGAATGACTAAAATGTATTTAAATTTATATTTTACACAAACAATGCAGTGTCAATTTTCTCTTTGATAAATAGGCTTTATTTTAGTCTTTAATTTTTTTAATAATTTTATTGTAACTGGTCTATGTAATCATTCTTTTTTTAACCCTATGCAAAATCAAATTATCCAAATTTAAAGGTTTAAAATTTTAATATAATACATTTGTTTCGGTTTTAACTATTTAATTTTGATGGAGCAACCAGAAAACTAATAATGCATGACTCTTTAAGGGTCAACAACTCATTAATTTTAATAAATATTTATTAAAAAAATATTTTGATAAAAAAATATTAATTGATATTTTATAATTTATTTTATAATGTTAAATGAAAATTTAGTATTTAGTCATTAAAAATCATAATTTGTGGAGTTTGCAGAAATATTGTTGTGAGGGGTGTTATTCCTATCAATGTATTTTTTCTAAATAATTAAAATTATTTGTTAAATTTAATAAATAAAAATTTAAAATAATAAATAAAAACAAATGTAGTAAAATTGTGTGACTGAGAAAAGTTATGGACAATTATGCTTTTTTAATTATAAATAAAATAGTAAAATAATTTAAATATAACTACGAGATTTCACGTTCATTCTCAAAACATTATATTAAATTTAATAATATCAATATTTATGAGTTAAACTTTTTAAAAAATTAATTATCTTTTATTTCTATGAAAATACAAATGTGAATAATTAGTGGAAGAAAACATGAATAAAAGCATGTTTTATTTTACATTTGCAACCCAGGTTTCTAATAGAAAATAGATTCCCAATCTCTTGAGTTGTTAAGGACGAATAATTTGATTAGCTTAACAAAAGGAAATAATTTGACTTAAATAATATATGTTTTTTTATTAAAAAACATGATACTTATTAAAATAATGAAAAATTATATCAATCTTTAATATAATTCAAGGTAACAGTTTACATCTTAATAGTATAAAATAATAAAATATCTATAAATATAATAAAATCTACAAATGTAATAAAATTAAAGTGTTTAAACACATATATCTTCGAAGTTGCAACGTTAAAGACATCAAAGTTACTAATTAAATTTTTTTCATTGAAAATAATTTGTTAATTTAAAATTAAAATAATACCGCAATAAAAAAAATACAAACAACTTTCCATCGTAAAACAAAAAATCTAAAGAATCGCAATATATATATATAAATTAATTATTTTAATAGAAAAAATAAAGACAATATTTCAAATAAAAAATTAGATCTAACATATCCCTGCTCCTCGATCAATAAAAGAGGCGACTATTTAAAATATTTGTTCACCAACAATAACAAACATTTATATTTTATTTTTTTATAAAAGGAAAAGTTATACAACATTGATATTTTTACATTCTTAATTATCTGTTAAAATAAATCAAATTATCCAATTCTCTCGTTTTTTCAATTTGGTCATTGTTTGTCTGTTGTTGATTTCTCATATTAACGTCCATTAATTTATCAAATTAGTTAACTTTGTAGAGTATTTTTAAATAGGTCAATGAAATTATAAATATTTTAAAAATATATTTGACTTTATTCAATTGTCAAATTTAATAAATAAAAAAATTTTAAATTGTTCCTTATATTTAACTATTTAGTATTTATTATTTCATTTATTTTAATCATCAATTTAGTCTATATATTTAATTTACTTTCCATTTAGTTCATTGTATACTTTAACAATGACTAATATAGATAAAATTGGAAAGGGTACAAGATATTTTTTAAATATTCATAATTACAATACCTATTTGAGAGTACTCTATCAAATCATACATAATTTGGTGAGTTTTTTAATTAGAAAAACAAAAATTGAAAAAATAAAAAGAAGTACTTTTTAGCACAAGATATACAGAGAAAATGTCAAAAGAATTACAAAAATGATTTATATAGTCAAATTATAAAAATCATCAAATAAACTATTCAAGTAAATAATTCAAATGATTTGTTCAAAAAAAAAAATTTAATCAAAATTCTTAATCTCATTAATACTTTTGAAACATTAATTCTTCTTACTTGTAAGCTTTGTTAATATTGGATATGATATCAATCTCTAATTACAAGTCTCTGTAAAACAATTGTCATTAAAATAAACTTATTTTAAAATTATTAAATATATTTATTATTATTATTATTATTATTATTATTCATTTTAAATATACTCTTAATTAGTATTTCTAATTTATTTTTCATTTCTCAAGGCATCTCTCTACCCTATACTGTCAAATTACTTGACAACACGTCAAATCAAATCAAAATATTTTCTAAAGGTTGCTCTTCATAAGATTGGTCCCTCGAAAATTTTTACAAGGATTTGTCCAATGGAAAACTGAACTTTTTATAAAATTTCACCTTATAAACTATTATCCAGAAGCAAACAACACATCGAAAATTTCCAATGAGTTGTTTTCCAACCATTTTTTTTCCTAAAAAAACCTTATGAGATATACTTTTCGGTGGTATATTTTGTGCATTTATAGTATTTTTCCATCCTAAAGTGCACACACTTTTATTGGAGTGGTTGATAAACAAAAAAGTGGAAGTTTCAAATTCTAGATTGTTATAAATAAAGGGTAGTAGGGCTTTGCTAACCAATAAATAGGATTATGATACCCTGTATATAAAAAATGTTTTAGGTTAAAAAAAAAATCGGTGTCTTGAGATGGTTAGGATTAACTAAAATAAAGTAAAACTCATATTTTCAATTTAAATACTGACTTAATACAATCGATTAATATGTTAATATAACATAATTAATAACACATAATTAATTTATAGTGTAATTTGAAATATTAGGTTGATTCTTAAATTTGTATTGGATTAGAGAATAAAACACAATCATGAGTTTACTCATTTTCTTTTCTAATTTTCAATATTTTTATTTTATAATTTTGTGACACTCATTTGTCTATTCTTTATTTCTTCTTTGTTTGAATTAATTACATTTTTTAGTTTATTATTTTTATCCATTTTTAAATTGTTTTTCATTTTTGTTTCTTGTTTTTAATTCAATTTCGTCTTTTTATAATTTTTAAATAAATCATGTTTATCGTTCTCTTTCCCAAATATCAATCTAAATTAAACAAAATCATATTTGACATAAGTAATAATAAGTAATAATAGATGTGATTGTGAATTGGATACGATTAATATTCACTTATAAAAGAGGCTCTTGTGGTGTCAAATTAAAATCCCCAAATCAAATAAATAGGATTAAGATTATAGTTCATCCCCATATAGAACTTGCACAACTTCTTCAACTTTGGGTCACATGTTTCATTTATAAGCTAATAAAAATGCAATCTTAAAAAATTAAAGTGGGTCTTCTTCTGGTGGATATAAGCAATCCATTTGTTTTTGTGAAATTGATGATGTCATATGAACAACCGCAACAATTTTGGAATGATGTCATATGAACAACTGCAACAATTTTGGAATAAAGTTTTGAACTTGCATAAGTTTTGTGGTAAGTTTTAATTGCTACACATAGGGTTGAGAATAGTGGGTGTGGATTGTTTGATTGGTTTGATGAAGCATTTTGCTTAGCAACCTGCAATTGTTACAACTTTTGTGTTAATCATTGTGTTTATGATAGATACGGTGGTCCTAGCTAATTTATAGTTCGTGTTAAAAATAAATGATTAAATTGAGTATTATTAAAATGATGAAGATTTCATCAAACAACGTTGTTTTTTTTTTCAAGTCACATATGATAATATTTGATATTGTCAGTGTCATCTCATCAATTATTCTCAGTTTATTGACAAAAATATGAAAGTGGTTCACTTAAAAATAATAAAAGATAAAATTGAATAAAGAAAGTTAAATGACAAAATTTTAAAAATAGGTAGAAGATAGTCGGCAAAAGTGTAATTAAACTATTTTTTATAATATTTGTTTGAAAATTTTACCTCGTAACCCCCATTTATAGTCCTACCACATATTTAATAAAAATATAATTTTAAAATTTTTTAATTAAAAAAAGGGCATACTTTATGTTTTTTTTACATGTTTGTGTTATGAAAAACTTGAAAATATTTTATGGAACAAAAATGTGTTCGAAAAACTTGAAAAAAGTTTTTCAAAACACAGCTTAAATTTTCTAGAAACATTTGTATTCTGAAAAACTTGAATATTTTTTTAAAAAAAGTTTTACGGCATAAAAGTGTGTTCAGGTAAGTTCAGAAAATAAATTTTAGTACTCAAAGTTCAATTTTGTAAAACACATTTGTATACCGACAAACTTAAAAGAAGATTTTCGATATACAAAATTCAATTTTTTGAAACATATGTAATCCGATTTTTTTATAAAAAGAAAATAAAAAAACCAAGTTGTATTTGGTGAGATAAAATAAATAATTTTTTTTTTTTTTTTTGAAAAAAAAGGACAAAATAGGTCATTTATATAAATAAAGAGGTAGGAGTATAAATATGAAGGTACAAATAAAATGTTCAATTTATTTATATTTTTTGATACAAATGTTTTTCTATATAACTTTTTTATATAAATATTTAAATAATATTTTGTCAAAATATTATTTAATAAATATCATCACTGTAAATAATAACTGTTAAATTATTAATAAATATTTGATTTTAATTATAATAACTTTTAAAAATATGCAATTGTTTATAATTAGTTTATGTTTGAACAAATTATTTATATTTAGTTGATAATGTAAATTAAACTCTTATATCAACATTTACAAATGATAATTTATCTTTTAAAGTAATTGCTTATTTTTTCTCATAAGACAATAAAAATTTCAATTAGAGTGAAATGATAACAAAGCAAATAGGGATGGTTAATATTTTTCTAAAGTATCCACAGATTGTCGACTTTGGAAGAATGATGAGTCCACGTTGAATTTAAAAGCGACAAGGGGTGGCTTACACCAATTATTCAAAAAAATTACTTTCTGTCTATATAGTTATACCACTATCTGATTTATTTTTTTAATATTTTAAGATAGATTTATTTTGTGAGAAAAAAAATTATTTTTAAAATTTTATGTTAATTGTGTTTGTTGAAAAGAATGTAAAATATTTTATAAAGTGAATAATTATTTATATTTTTTAAAATAATAAAAAATATTTTTATTATTAAAAAAAATACATTTTTATTATTGTATTTCGTATTTCCTTCACAATAATATTTTATTTAAAGAGTTTTTCATTAAAATAAAACAAATACATATTTTTAAAAATAAAAATATAAAACATTTTTAGAAAATAAATGGAATTTTAATTTTATAAAACACATTTATATTTTAAACATATGTGTTATACAAAGTTTAAATTTAATTTTGTTGAAACACTTTACATTCTTAAAAATTTAAAATTCGAATTGTTGGAGTAGACAATTTTTTTTTTTTTAAAAAGAAAGGATAAAATAGTTTGCTTAAAATGTAGAGTAAATATATAATTGTTGGGATATGGATCCTGTGACTTAGTGGTGCGAAAAACACTCTACTTTTCCATCCTTATGAACCATCCGATGAATCGTACGCTTTACATAAAGCATGTGTTTGTTTCTTTCTTCAAAAAATTTGAACGACAAAATTAACACGACACAGAGCAATCCATATTCCTCCATCAACACCGATTGTTCAAGCTAACTGCCAACAAACAACTTTGTTATCGACTCCGACAACCGCTGCCGTCACAATTCTGACCACCTTCATTGACTCCGACCACCGGTGCCGTCTCAAATCTTACCACCGTAGAGACCAATATTATTACACCAAAAAATCTCGTGGAGAAATAATCTTGCAGACTTGTTTACTTTGATAAATATTTTTGGTTTCGTTTTTTATTTCCAAACTATTTTATGTAAAAAAATTATTTTCGGTTACAATTAAATTTTTTATTTCTTGAATCAAAATTGTGGATGTACTTTTAATCTTTTGAGGACATTTTTAAGACACCGGTTCCACTTGAATTTATGCGCCTCTCCTCATATTAAATATTATATATTTTCAAAAAATAAACAATAAAGACATGTTTAGCTCGGTGTTTACAAAATTTAAAACTATGATTTATTTAAGAAACAACATGTGAGTTGTATCTTTTGTCCACCGACCTTGTCTTGACAATATCAAAATCAATCCCACAAAATCATGGAGTCACTTGAGACTTTTCTAAAGGCTGTACTTGTGACCAAGACTAACATGGGCCATACCCGTTTGTTAAGGGAAGGAAATGTCATGGTAGTTCCATATGGACGACAATGGAGTCTGGTTAGGATATTACTGTATAATGTTCTAGATATTTGAAAAAATATTTTTGGAATAGAAATTTTAATTTTTCTTAAACATATTTATATTTTGAAATTTAATTTGAATTTGATTGAGTATTTAGAAATAATATAATGTATTGATAGAGGTATAATTTAAAAAATATGGGATGGATTTTTTCTAAATTTTTATTTGTTCATATTCTAGGCGTTTGCTTCTTTAAAATCTTAAAGTCTGTTTGATTTAGTTTTCAAAAATTAAATCCTTGTTTGGATATGTGATTTTCTAAAATTGTTTTTAAAAGAACTATTTTTTAATTTATTATTTTTCAAAGGATAAATCATACATGTTTCGCTTTTTATTATTCACTTTTGAAAACATACATAGAACAAACAATTTTCATTAACGGTACAATTTAACAACTCGAACAATACCATTTATATTCGAGAAAAACGACGGTGCAATGACCGTATAAATTAAATTTATTCCATTAGTTAATATAAAGTACTAATTGTATGATTATATTACATAACTGTAACTTTCTTCAATCAATACTCAATGGTTTATATTAACTATTAATGTAAAAAAATTCACTATAAGTGGATAACCATTAAACTCTATATTTACAACCCCACAAATATTCTTTTATCTTAAAGATAGATTCACAAGTGCACAATATTATTGGGTAGTAAAAATAATTTTGTACACAAATACTTTGTTAAAATACTTTGTTATGAGTATCGATTTTTCTTTACTAAGATGATTAGTTAAAACGAAGACTGTAGATATCAATTTTTTTATTAAAATTCACAATTAAAATAAAGCTTTAGAATTATAATTTTCACAACGATGGATACAATAAAACTAATGCTCTGAAAGTCATGTGGTGTTAAACTCTTAAAAATCAGATAAACTATTATAACTAATGTCTTCTTTTAAAGATAAAAAGTATATTTTAAACTAATAACCAATCTATTTTAATGATTGGTGTATTGGCAAAATCCATTAAGAGAATCTATCATTCATGATTTCAAGAGAACCAAAATCTAGTTTTATGATTTGACTATCTTGTCCAATCTTATGAGTTATATATCAAATTCACTTTTCAGTTCATCATTTGATATCCAAATATGAACACGACGAAGTAACAATATCAATCACAAAGAATGTGAGTTTGAATTGTGATCCCTTTTTATAATATTAATTTCTACTTTTAATTTCAAGATCAATCTTGATTATAAATACAAATCTAGAATGTTCTGGGTGAGTTAAAGATGAATAAAGAAAATAATTTCAAGGTGATATGTGATAGTGAGTGAGAAATAAATAAGGATAGAGATAAGAAGATCACACAATGATGTATATTGGTTTATCCGAGGTGGGCTACATTTAATCCTCACAATTTGTGAGTTTTTCCATTAATATGCTTAACACAAGAACATTATTGCTTTTACACTATCTTTCTTGATCAGATGTATAATTCACTTTTCAACCTTGAAAGAATTTTTACAGTTACCTTTCAGTCTATAAATGATTTTTACAAGTTACCTTTTAAACACTAAAATAATTTTTACAACATACTCAAATTATCTTAAGAGATAGACTCGAGTTTCAAATGATGTGTATGATAAAAGATTTTATGATCAAAATATACTCAACATTTATTTGAGATTGATTATCAACAATAACTCAATAAAGAGATCTTTAAATCTAGTAAGAGAAAGCTGAAGTTTTGCTCAAGTGAAAAGTTTTGTTGCTTGAGTATGATGGTTTGAGTATTGGAATGATTGTACTTACAACTCTTGCTATTGTCTTCACCTTGATGTTCCTTTTATAAGAACTGGGAAGGTTATAAAAGACTCATTATAGCTGTTACTGATTTTGAGGAAAACGTCTGTTCATAGTGAGATCAAATAGGCATGTGTGTTATTCAATCCATAACATTCTTATTTGAAACATAACTTTATTGGTTTTGTGTTGTATGGAAAAAATGGATGAGTGATTGAATAGTTGTTTAGTGTCAGTCATTTGTCTTATAGGCGTGTTGATCTTTCTGCAAAAAGTGCAGAACAATGTTCTTTCGTCTTTGTTGTCCTTGCTCATAGCTCATTAATCTAAAAGATTGATCTGGTTATTGATCCAGAGGTTGTTTTGCTTTTTTGAGCCTTCAACTTGAGTTATGAGCTTGATTATAGTTTTGAGTAGTCTTGATATTCTTTTATCTTGAGGTTTGGACTATGGAGAATGATTTGTTTTAATTATGTCCTTAAAACTAAATAACTAGAATGACTTTTTATAAACCAAAATGATATTCATAAACCATAATGATCATTTTATAATCCAAAATTATCATTTGACAAATCAGAATGATCATTTGATGTGATAAACTAGAATGATCATTTGATAAACAAGAATAATCTTGATATCAATCTCCAAATTTAATTTAGTCACGATGTTATTGATTTATTTTATGATGAGAACGTTGATCGTTGTTTGAATGTATTTGATCACCTATCTTTGAATAAATCATTCAAAAAACATAAGTTAAATAACAGCAGAATCAGAATCATGATTAAAGATTAATTAACTTATTTGTTTATCTTCAAATCATTTTATTTGAGATTTTGCCTCAACAAATGATTTTTCATAAGATTTGATTAAAAAATCAATACCCATGAGAAAAAGAAAGAAATAAAAAAGTTAAAAATCAATCATTGGAAATCCTACAATCTCAAGACAAAAGAAATCTACTTACTCATGATCATAGGAGATTCAAAACTAAAATATAAAGATATTGGAAATATAAAACAACAAAATAAAATTAGGCAAGTGAATATTACTCAAATTATAAATTTGCTAAGAAATTTACAAGAACAATAGCAAGAGTAACCATAAATTATGGCTAAGAATCAGAGTCAAGCTGAGTATTTTTGTCATTTTTTTTATAGCAATAAGTGCCTTCATGGACTTTAATAGTTGTTTAGTGTCAGTCATTTGTCTTATAGGCGTGTTGATCTTTCTGCAAAAAGTGCAGAACAATGTTCTTTCGTCTTTGTTGTCCTTGCTCATAGCTCATTAATCTAAAAGATTGATCTGGTTATTGATCCAGAGGTTGTTTTGCTTTTTTGAGCCTTCAACTTGAGTTATGAGCTTGATTATAGTTTTGAGTAGTCTTGATATTCTTTTATCTTGAGGTTTGGACTATGGAGAATGATTTGTTTTAATTATGTCCTTAAAACTAAATAACTAGAATGACTTTTTATAAACCAAAATGATATTCATAAACCATAATGATCATTTTATAATCCAAAATTATCATTTGACAAATCAGAATGATCATTTGATGTGATAAACTAGAATGATCATTTGATAAACAAGAATAATCTTGATATCAATCTCCAAATTTAATTTAATCACGATGTTATTGATTTATTTTATGATGAGAACGTTGATCGTTGTTTGAATGTATTTGATCACCTATCTTTGAATAAATCATTCAAAAAACATAAGTTAAATAACAGCAGAATCAGAATCATGATTAAAGATTAATTAACTTATTTGTTTATCTTCAAATTATTTTATTTGAGATTTTGCCTCAACAAATGATTTTTCATAAGATTTGATTAAAAAATCAATACCCATGAGAAAAAGAAAGAAATAAAAAAGTTAAAAATCAATCATTGGAAATCCTACAATCTCAAGACAAAAGAAATCTACTTACTCATGATCATAGGAGATTCAAAACTAAAATATAAAGATATTGGAAATATAAAACAACAAAATAAAATTAGGCAAGTGAATATTACTCAAATTATAAATTTGCTAAGAAATTTACAAGAACAATAGCAAGAGTAACCATAAATTATGGCTAAGAATCAGAGTCAAGCTGAGTATTTTTGTCATTTTTTTTATAGCAATAAGTGCCTTCATGGACTTTAATTACAAGAAACTCTCAGAAGAAAAACAACATTAGAAGTTGAGGCACTAATCCTTGTTCACTTGGTGTGGAAAATTCTCTCTTTTTATTTATTTATTTTTTTTCTCGTCCAACTATTACGATTGTAATGGTCATTACAACCAAGCCGTAATTCTTACTAGAACTTGTTTTTCTTTCATCTTCTTGACCAGGATGAACTATAATTGCACTACTTGACTTCTGAACTCTTTGCACCAATAATCATAACTTATTCCTTCACTTATCTCTGCAACTAAAACAAAACAAAAAGGTAGTGAAATAGAACTAAAACTAGATTAAAAATATCAGATTAACCTACTAAGGAAAGTTATAAAAACAAATAAATTATAGCTTATCACTTAACAACATATACACAGGGAAAAATCATACACAAACGATCATGCACTTTTTTCCTTCTTACTAGTACAATACTTAGTGAATTAGCAAATTGGTCAATGAAATTATAAAATATCGATCAAATTAGTTTTGAATTTTGCAAATTGAAAAACACATTTCTAAAATTGTAAAATATCAATCAAAATAGTCAATATTTAAACTTTTATCGTTAAAGACTCTGATGTGAAATATTAATTAAATATGCAACACAAAATAATTTTTCTATGAAATTTAAATATTTAATGAATTGACTTGTCAATAATTAATTTATGCACAATTACAATTGTTCATAAATTTGTCTTTGAGATAACAAAATTTCATTGTCAAATTTGTCATCGAGAAGATGACAATGATGTGAGATCAACATTGATAAATTACATATTCAGTTATAATATCACATCAAAATATCTAATAAAAAAATATTTTTATTAATATTTTACAATTTCATAAATGTATTTGCTGATTTACAAAATTTATAAATTAATTTAATTGAAGCCTATAACTTCAAAGTCCAAATTACCTATTCACTTGTACAATACCACATACATATATTTATGTAAAAAAAATCAACTTTTTTACCAACATTCAATGAAATTATTCATTTTATTACGTCTTATTATAAAAGTAGAATAAAGTAGTGTGATGTAATAGAATGCATAAATTCTATTTCATATCACTATAAAATTATTTTCCATTATAGATGCACATCCTTTTTTTCGTATATATATATTTATTAACAATGCCAAATATAGTAAGTTATGTAGCACAGTTTTGGAAGATAAATAATATTTTTAGTATATGAATTGTTTAGGATGTAACACGTGGATTTGATTTAGATTTTAAGAGAGAAAAATATAAACCAATAAATAGAAGTTATTTTTTTTGGTTTTCCATCGTTAAACCAATTTTTAAAACTAGGATTACCAAACATATGTATTTATTTATTCTTAAAGACAGTTTTTAAAAATTAAATTGCAAAAGAGAATTTAAAAACCAAAAAGTAAAACCAAACAATCCCTTAATCTAATATAATTTAATTATCTATTAGTAATGGGAAAGAAGTAAAAGGAAACTAAAGTCTAAAACAGAGACGAAAAAGAGTCATAAGAGAAGACCACTAATTTAAATTGAAGAATAAAATAAGACAAAATCGCATATGTGATGATACAATAACACCAACCCATTTTGACAATCGACGACAACCACACAATACGCGTCACAACGTAACTACTGTTGTAACTCGCTCACCAATTATTACCACTGTTAGTATTTACAACACCATTAAATTAAACTCCTTATAACCTTCTTCATATTCAATAACAATAAATAATAATTAATAATGACATATATACTACTTGCGTTTCTACATCTGCATAGCTTTTTGTAGCAGACATTTTATTTTATTTTATTTTCATTAAAAAAAAAAAAACTGAAAAGAAAGAATAACATAGCATAGCATAGCAGACATGATTAGATTTTAGACCAAAGACTCATTCATCGTTTGACATTTCCACCAAATTTCCAACATCTATAACTTCTTTTGCTTCATTTCTTCATCTTCCAACAATTTTCTCCTAACTCAAACAACTCTAAGATGAAGACTCGCGCCTCTACCAAAATCTCTGCAAAATGGATTCCAATTTTCTCTCTCTTTTCCTTCATTCTTGGCATGCTCATCACAACCAGGTCTTTTTTCTCTTTTCTTGCCCTCTTTTTGTTTTTTCATCAATCATACTTTTCATTGTGCTATGAGTAAGATTGCTTTGAAATCCAAAACATGGGTTGTGCACTTTCTATTTCAAAATTTGAACTTTATTTTGATCTGATTTTGAATTTTTTTTGTTTTTTGGCAGTAGGATGTGGGAGCAACCTGAATCAAATGGTGTGATAATTTCTAAGCATCAGCGAGATCAAGAACTTCAAGTGGTTTCAGAGGATTGTGCTACCAAAAAGGTATGCTTTTTATCATTCTCAGATTTCTAATTTCAGTTGTTAAAAAAGTGTTTTTTTTTGCTTTTGGTAAACCCTACCACTTTTTTGAAATAACAGAAGCAGGAAAAGCCTAAGGATGAGATGAATGAATTGTACAAAACACATGAAGCTATTCAGTGAGTGATGACTTGACTCTGTTTCCACTTTGCTAGTTTTGTCTGCAAATTGCAATTGAATGTTTTTTTGTGTGGGAATAATTTGGTGTTTTGATTTCTTGTGAGGAATATCAGAGCCCTAGACAAGCAAGTTTCTATGCTGCAGATGGAATTAGCAGCAGCTAGAAGTTCTCGCGAAAACAACTCGAATGGCTCGGCCACCACTTCCGGCAAAGGTGCTTCCAAGAAGAAGGCATTTATAGTGATAGGTATAAACACAGCTTTCAGTAGCAGAAAGCGGCGTGATTCGGTTAGAGAAACTTGGATGCCTCAAGGTAAAACTGTCTCACTTTAAGACACTCAATTTAGTATCCCTTTAATTTTGAGGTCAATTTTTTCCTGTGAAGTTAGTTCTTTAATTAATTTCTGAAAACTTATGTTTTGTCTCACCATTTTGATCAGGTGAACAACTTCTTCAATTGGAACGGGAGAAGGGAATTGTTATCAGATTCATGATTGGCCATAGGTAATATAGTTCGTATGATTTCGGTTGTGTCAATGTATGAAATTATCAAAACAAAAGTTGTTGTGATTCAGGAGATAGTAAAGGTGACCAAATAAATTAGGAGTACAATGTGAAGCTGTAAGATGTTTCTTTTTGTTCAGTTTGAATATGACAACACAAAAATTGTTGTTTGCTAGAACAAAGTTATCTCTTTTAAGTTTTAACTCTACTCATCTGACTCTTAGATCAATAACATGGACCACTTCAAGAAATGGTTATGTCTCAAACTAAGTAATGGTCACTTGATTGTTTCTTTGGATCACAGTCAAACTTGTTTCAAATGCATACCTCAAACTCAAAGAACTATGTAGGACCAATTTCAGTTGGATCCCTACACAGTTCTTTGTTTTTCTATTCCTGCATTTTTCCAATTACCGCATGATCTGGTCATTTATATGAATTCGGGCACTAACATGGGCGATATTTCCATTGTTGTCACAGTGCAACTTCCAACAGCATTCTAGATCGAGCCATTGATTCAGAAGAAGCGCAGCACAAAGACTTCCTTCGGCTGGTAAGCCAGATTGTTATTCTTATGATTATTAATTTTTTGTGAAAAATATGAATGATTTGGCAGGATTTTGATATTTGGTTTTCAATTATTATCTTACAGCAACATGTTGAAGGGTATCATGAGCTTTCTGCAAAGACAAAGATTTTCTTTTCTACTGCGGTCGCATTATGGGATGCTGATTTCTATGTCAAAGTGGATGATGATGTTCATGTCAATTTAGGTATATGGTCTTAGGATTCTTGATTAATTTCCTGTGTTTTCTTGCCATTGTTTCCTTTAAACCTTTCCCACCTTTATCTGTCATATTTCCCTAAAAACTAACTTTGTGCTTCTTTGTTGCTTATCAGGTGTCCTAGCAGCAACCCTTGCTCGTCATCGTTTAAAACCTAGAGTCTACATCGGGTGTATGAAATCTGGACCTGTTCTTTCTCGAAAGTAAATCCTCTCAATGTCTATGTGTATATATGTTGCTCCTCTTCTATCCCTCACTGTGGCTCAATGCTTATCCATTTGTTGCTTTGTTTCTGTATATTATAGGGATGTCAAGTACCATGAACCCGAGTTTTGGAAGTTTGGAGAAGAGGGGAACAAATACTTTCGACATGCAACCGGACAAATATATGCAATCTCTAAGGATTTGGCTACTTACATTTCCATTAACCAGTACGTATATGTTTATTCATATAGTCTATGTATTTTTTGCTACATATTTTGAGGAGAGATAACCATATCAGCAATTGTTTATAGTATTGGCAACCAAGGAACCTTTTTAATAGAAAATCAAAGTTTTAAACTACATTTGTCTTTGCGAAGTATGATAGTCCTGCATATTTTATTGGAAACAAAATACTTATTTCTATGACAAGTAAAAATGTTTTGAAATATGAAATATCAGCTTATGCATCAGATCTTGATATTATAATCAGCAAGAGTCTTAATGTATCTGACATATAATATCCTTATTATAATTGCAGACCGATTTTACATAAATATGCTAATGAAGACGTCTCACTTGGTTCATGGTTCATTGGTCTTGAAGTTGAGCATATCGATGACCGCAGTATGTGCTGTGGAACCCCTCCAGGTATATAACTGCAGAATATGCAACCAACAAACACTCTTTAGTCTCAACCTATATATCTCCTTTGCAGCCACATTGCTATAGAAATATAAACAGTATTTTCATTTTCAACTTAAGTATGACCAAAAGCTCTGGTCCGACACTTGACATGTTTTTCGTGTCACTAAACGACCGACTTCCAAAACATTTCTGTCAAATTTTCTTCTGTTATAAAGATTTTCAATTATTTTTGTCAATCATAAAATTGTCTCATAAACAATTAATCAATGTTGCACAGATTGTGAGTGGAAGGCACAGGCAGGTAACATATGTGTTGCATCGTTCGATTGGAGCTGCAGTGGAATCTGTAAATCGGTGGAGAAGATTAAATATGTGCACTCAAAATGTGGTGAAGGAGATGGAGCCGTTTGGAGTGCTTTATTCTAAATTTATATCCAAAGGAAGATGATTTTTTTTTCTGGTCATAAGAGGAACTGATTGTTCAAATTGTGGCTTGAACATTTCGGATTTGAGAATGAGAATCCTCTGCAAATAGATAACAATTCATCAGCCATTCAAAGATTAGAGACAAGGCTGGTTGATCATTTTTGTGGAAGTCAATAGCTGAAGTTAACAAATGCATGAATGTGGAGGATTTAAGTATGGGGTGGGGGATATGAGAATTATACAGGTTCTATATAGGACATTTAATTTAATTAGGCCTATTCTAAGATTATTAATTTGTTTGTTCATTTTATATATATATACACTTATGTGTTGTGTGACATATTGGCCTTTTGTTCTTTGTAACGAAAAGCAGCAATGTTTTGGTAGATTTGATAGTATGGTTAATGTTATAAATGTGATGCAAAGAAAAATTCTCTTATCCCCTCACACAAATATAAAACTCCACTCATTCCGTTTCCTTCCTCCACTTTGTTAAACCTAACATACTCTAAAACCTAAAATTTTAAAGGAATTAATATAATTTTGGTCTTTATTTTTGTCTCATTTTCGATTTTGGTGCCTTCATTCCTAAATCTATGGCTTAGTTTTCAAAATGTCTAATTTTTTTTCTTCCTATTAATGTATTTGTGGTTGAATTTTGATTATTGTCAAGTGAGATGTTTATGTGATAAAACTGAGTTGATGATGTGATAATAACTATATAAACTTTAATTAACAATTAATTTTCATATCATCAAAATATCCATTAAAAGAAAAAAAACATTAATCTATACTAATATATCAAAAACAATTACATTTAATTCAGAAAAAAAAAAATAAATTTTGTTCACATAAATATCTTGTCATTGTATAAAACAAATCAAATCCAAATTCATGAGCAGAGAAAATATCACATATTTTTAAAACAGGGGATCAGATTCGTGATTGAAAAATTAGATTTCTAAAGTCTTAAATGGGAAAAAAAAATAGTGGTATTAAAATTTAAAACTATATCTAACCCCTTGTTTGGGGTTGATCGATTTGTAATGTTTTTTTTTTGGATAGATTTCACCTCTTGTAGAGTTTGAGACGCCTTTACTGTTTTTTTGGACAATCTTATTAACTTTTGTAATATTTATCTCTTAATACATTTACACGTTGTATTAGTTTAATGAATTTTAATCGTTTCTGAAAAGAAAAAATATTAAAGCCCATAATATATATTTTTAAAAATAAAAAAGTAATTTATATTGGTAAAAAAAAAACACCTTAATGTGAGTGACGTGTTATAATAATTTAATGGAAAATTGTTAGTATTGGATCGCGTCTTCGTGTTGGCATTGTCAACTGAGACGAAGCTCCAACAGCAACACACAACACAGTAACAATGGAAAACGCCGACGTGTTTTTGGGTTTACACGACTTCCTCGAGCGCATGCGCCAACCCGCCGCCGCCGATTTCGTCAAAGCAATCAAAAGGTTCGTTGTTTTTAATTAATCAATCGTGATTACAATTTCAATCAGTATTATACTCTGAAATCGGAACCCTAATCAAGTAACTGAGTGATGACTCTACATTGCAGTTTCATAGTTTCGTTTTCAAATAATGGTCCCGATCCTGATAGAGACAGTAGCGCCGTACAAGACTTCCTTGCCAATATGGAAGCTGCTTTCAAAGCTCATCCACTTTGGTCCGGTTGCTCTGAGGACGAGCTTGAAAGTGCTGGTGAAGTTAGTTTCTTCTCAATTCTTATTTTTTATCCAAAAATGAAGATTTTACTGTAATTAATCTACTATGGACTGATACACTCTCTCAACTTCCTAATCTGACTTGTACTATATCTACATTGCAATTTTCGTCTCTGTCTTATATGTTGGAATGATTGAACTGTGCAATTAATACCATTTATGGATGATAATTATAGGGTTTTCTTTTTCAATAATGGTTAATTCTTTTTAACAGGTCTGAATATGAACTAATCAAAATGAGTAAAATCATTTTCGTTTCCATTAGAGAATTGAATTTCACTAATCTAAATGAATCAAATCATTTTAGTTTCCATTCACTTTGTGATACAAATTTTATGCAAAAAATTGTTTGTTATTAAACTCCTGTTACAATGTTGGTAAATAAAACATGGCTTGGACTTCCCTGGATGTCAACCTAAAATGACTTAGGTTTGAATATGCATCCCTCTGACTCATATTATGTGTATCAGACTCAGTTGGAATGTCCACAATTCTAAGCAAGTTCAAGGCACGTGCCGTATTGTAGCTTACTAGTAGTTTATCTAGTCACTCTGTTTACCAACTTAAACACCCATCCCTGCAATTGTTGTTATGGAAATAGTTTTAAGAAAGCTCATCATTATTTCTTAATAAAATTCTGGAAGTAGTGCAGTTTAAATAACTCTTAGTAGTGTATATCATTTTTTCTGGAGTTTGATGCGAACTCTTTCGATTAGAGAATTGAATGCTATTCCTCCATCTTTGTACATTGTTACTAATTGAAAACAAATTTAATGTTCTCCCGGTAAAACTCTGTTACTATATAATGTTTCTGATAGGTCTATTATTGTTAGTTAACTATTAATGGGTTAGTTAGTGGTGTGTTTGAGGGATAGTTAGGCCAAATAAGGAATGCTGCCTATTAATCGAGATGAGTGATTAGAGAGGGGATCATCTTTCAATTTGAAAGGAATAGGGCCTTTTGGCATCGGGAGGAAGGCAGACCCTCACAGTGCTGCTATTGTTTGTAATCATAGGAGATTCTTCCCCATTTTCAGTAGTAATATGCCAGTTAGTTCTATCTGTTTCCTATATTTGCTGATTGTCTTACCTCTGGGTTTTGATTGTGTACAGGGTCTTGAGAAGTATGTCATGACGAAGTTGTTTGCCCGTGTATTTGCTTCAGTTCCTGATGATGTAAAACTTGATGACCAACTTTCAGAGAAGATGTCTCTGATTCAACAGTTTATTCGACCAGAAAATTTGGACATCAAGCCAACATTTCAGAATGAAACATCATGGTTGGTGAGTGTATAACTATGCACTCCAAACCTATCTGACTACCTCTCTGTATAAAATCATGTCAACTTAGTACATGTTCCTCATGATAACAATATTTGTCATTCATAAAAGGAGCTCTAAGTGAAATTATGTTAAATGAGTTCTGGGATTGCCGTCCAGTGTTGCAACAACATCAAGCTCAAATGCTGCTCAGTTATTTTCCTGTCTCTCAGTTTGGTTTTAAATGTAACTGTAAATTTTTTGGTGTTGCCCTACTAACTAGCAACCAAACTTGTTGAGAAATACATAGTTGAATTTGAACCCTACATAACAAATATCTTTTCTTTGACATGGGACATAAGCACGTTGTACAATATGGCCTAAGTTCATATAGTAGGGGTCCCTATTCTTATAATTTAAATTTAGCTCATGATAAGTGATGATGTATGCTTTCTTCATGTTTCACATATTAGGTACCATTCATTTTTTGAAAACATTTCCAAATGCCTTTAGATTGAGTGGTTCTTGAGTGGTTCTTGGGTTCTTCAGATTTCAATATTTTAGATACATTTTTATTCGGTTTGTTCTAAAGTTTGATTGGTAATATTCTTGATTGGCCAAGCTTTTCCTAAGAATCAATTTTCTATTTGATGCATCGCTGCTAGCCACAATATTATTTTGTAAATAATGAATTTGTTGATTGCAGGCAGAAACGCCATAATACTTCTTCTGGATTTGTTTTTTTACTATGGCTTTGGCAACTAGAAATTACAATTTAGATTTGTTAAGGTTTTCTGCATCTGCTTCACTTAAATTTTATATTTTCTCTCTCATTCTTATGGTGGCAGCTTGCACAGAAAGAATTACAAAAGATCAACATGTACAAGGCACCCAGAGACAAACTTATCTGTATCCTAAACTGTTGCAAGGTTATTGGCAACTTGCTGCTTAATGCTTCTGTTGCTTCCAAAGATAGTCCTCCTGGAGCTGATGAATTTCTTCCTGTGCTAATTTATGTTACCATAAAGGTATGAACTCAATGTTTACCTATGTACTTCTTGGATAGAGTTAATTTGGTCTCTAAAAGTGGTGTTATTACTTCCTGCACTCTCTAAAAAATATGGGTTATATTACAAATGTGCAGTGCTGTATCTATCATTTCCTTTGTTCTATTATGCCACTTTGCTTTGATTTTTCACAATATGAATTTCACTTGTTGTGTACAAATAAAGCTTGTAATTCTGTGAAGTTATACAAAGTTTGCTTGCCACATATTTCACTAGACATTATTCGATGTGTGTTTTGATTTTTGAAATATCATCTTGCATAAAATGGTTCATTCATCACAGCATCATGACCATATTACCCACAAATATGTATATACTTTTTCTGTGATGTTGGTTGCGTTATTATTTGCTTTAAAGAGCTCTGTCGTTTGAACTGCCCATGGTGTGAAGCTTTATGACCTTTTCCTTTGAAATATTTTGCTATCAAATTAGTTTTATTTTTTGCTCAAAGATGAAGTGCGATGAAACTAGACAAGTGGAGACATACTTCTGTGGAAGCATTAATATACTTATGTATATATTGAGGTAGTGCATCCTTGAATATATTCAAGAGCTTCTCTTTTATACACGTTACTTGTAAACAAAGCATTGATTATGCAGAGGCAGCCGAGCATCCAAATATTCATAAACTCTATTCTAGTTGCTATTTTCATGCAGATATAGATGGTAGTTTTTTTAAAAGAAAATCTTCTATTGATGATACCTTGCAGGCAAACCCTCCTCAACTGCACTCAAATCTACTGTACATACAAAGGTTTAGACGTGATTCTCGTTTGGTTGGGGAAGCATCGTATTATTTTACAAACATGCTTTCTGCTGAATCCTTCATCTCAAACATTGATGCAAAAGCCATTTCAATGGATGAAACCGAGTTTGAGAGAAACATGGAATTTGCTCGTGCTCTTCTTTCAGGGCTTTCAGTTGATACGCAAGATCCCAATTCACCTTATCAAAATTATGGACAGCATCCAAGAGCAGACAGAAATAAAGCTTTGAATGACAATAAGGACCCTGCACTACGAACTCCACCATCTGTTGCAAAATTAGAAAGTAAGAAAGTGACTTTTGCAGATGAATCATTGATAACAAAAGTTCCATCCCTCTCAGATTTGGAGAATAAAGGGGCAAGTATGATAATAAAGGAGGATAAGTTGAATGATGTTTTCAGGGATTGTCCATACTTGTTTGCTAGTGCTGGTGATCTAACAATAGATGACGTCGAAGACCTGCTAAATAATTACAAACAATTAGTTTTCAAGTATGTGTGTCTTTCCAAAGGGTTAGGTATCAATTCTACATCTCATCTTCCATCCAATCCTCAAAGTAATGCTCAGGACCATTCTGAAGCCCTTTTCAAAGGGTTAGCCGTTGCTTCTTCACATCATCTTCCATCCAATTCTCAGAATAATGCTCAGGACCATTCTGACACCACAATAGATTCTTCAGACGGTGGACCTGTAGCTTCCAATGACAAATCAGAAAAATCTAGAGATACATTAGAAGATAACTCAGTTCCTGAGGAGAAAAAAAGTGATTCAAGTTTGCCACAAAATGAAGCAGTTGCACAGCTAGAGGCAGTTGCACCAGAGGATGGTGCCCTCTCGTGACTGATAGGAACTAGCTACAATCCATTTTTTCTCATCATATACTCCTGCATTTTTTTTCACTCGTGCTCATGTAAATTTATTTTATATTTTCCCTTGTGTGGTACCGGTAACTGTCTTTTGATAGGGATGGCAATACCATGACCACTATGCCCTCTGTAACATTATTCTTAAACATATTTTATAATTGCTATATTAGAAATTTTGCATTTGGTTATGCAATGGATGAAAAAGAATGCGAAGAGACAAATCTAGTTTAGTTTGATTCACCCTGTATGCTGTGAATATTGGTATGGTGAGGGGTATGTGTGTAAATATAGCCCACCCCTTATCAGGTTTATGTATGTTATCTTCATTGGGGTGTCAAGACATCAAGAGTTCTATGTTGGATCAAGAGAAGAGCCGTGATACCTAGAGAGGGGTATCACTTTAACTAATCCTATGCACTTCAATTACTCTTTTGGATCTCAAATATCTGAAAAAAAGTCTGTATGTGTTTAGCTGTGGAGGGAGTATGTCTTACCAATGTGTATGGATTGCATGTTTCGTGAATTATTCAATTTTCCTCAGGTTCTAACCGTTAGAAGGACCATGAAACATGGAAATCGACCGTCATTGTTGGAAACTAGACCAGATCACTCCCCCCTACAGGGTACATGCTTCTTCCACCAACCAAATCTTACCCAATCTCCAACCAATATGAATGTCATGCTCATGCATAGAAATTTGAAACATAGAATAAAATACTCTTTATTTCCATGTTTGAGGTCAAGGGAGCTTGATTAGAAATATTGCCTACCATATCAAGAAAATAGCTTATGCATCATATTATATGACAACGCTGGATAGCACCGGTGTGCTGTCTCTTGCTCTTGTATTTTATAATAAGTTTTATTCCCTTAATAATGCAAGTATTATACAATGTATATATGGAGCCTCACTTTGTTGCCGCCTTCTTTGTAAACAACAGTTATGGGCAAGGGCAAACTCAAAATGATTGCCAATAAAAAACACATTTTTATTTTTTCTGTCGGAAAACCCCAAGGTTAAAGTTTCAATATTTTAGGCCTTTAAAAATAATTTCATAGTTTTTGGATCTAGTTAGTTCAGGGTCAAATGAATTCTGACATGTATGACCAACATGCTGGTTTCATTTATTTTGTAAAAATTCAGTATTAATTTATAAAAAGTTCTTATTTATTTTATTTTAATTAAAGACTCTTAAAGATAATAATTATTTTATAGAGATGATAAAATAATAATTAATAAAAATGTATTTCTAAAAATAATGATTTTATTTTTACATTTTATTGTTTTTACAATTGTAGAATATTTGTTCATTTTAAAAATATCTCAACTTTTTATTAAATAAATAAATAAAATTAACATAATTTTAAATTAAAGATAGAAAATATTTTACGCGAAATACACTTAATATAAGTTTTTTCTCATGCTGACATCATGCCACATGGATGTCTTCTTTAAAGGACCATGCAACGGACCCTTTTGAATAGTAATAAGCTCCTAAGTACGTGTAGACTATTAGCAAATCCATACTATCACATTTAGAGATAAAATGCAGAATAGATTACTCTTGATTCGTTATATCGTTAATCAAAGTTGAATTCAAAATTTTGTAAAGAGAATTGAATTTAAGATTTTGTAAATGTAAATCAACTTTTTATCGATGAAATCAATATTTCATTAACAACTCAGTTATATATCTCATTTATTGTTTGCCTCTTAATAAATATTTCATCTATATAAAAGAGATTATTCAATATTAAGAAACGAATTAGCTAAATACAAATTGGTCATGTAAGTATGAGTATAACTATAATATCAATCACGCATAAAAATGAAATCACTTCATATATATGTTGTATTTATTGTATTCAAAATAAGTAGTGAGACTACGTGTCAATAATTAAAAGTTTGCTTTCTTCACTTTTCTTTTGTATAAAGTTTTCTTTCTGTTTAGAATAAAAAGTTTGCTTATGAATTAATTAATACAACCAACTGATCAACGATAAGATAAAAAAATAAATGTTAAATATATTCAGTTTCAACAAAATTTCAATTTTTTATTTTAATTTCTACAAAATAAAAATATAACTTTTAATTATACAATTCTTTTCAATAAACTGTTTTAGTATTTACTGAGTGTAATTGACCTTAAAAAAAATTTAAATGATTTTTTATAAGTATGTTTAAAATATTATAAATTTTTTTTTGGTAAAAGTTTAATTTTTTTTAAATGTAATGAACATAGACAAAATAACAAAAATATAAATCTAAAATTCAAATTTTAAACTTATTTTTTATAAAATAATTGTATTTAAAAAAAAATCATTTAAAAATATATATTTACTTAATAGAAAATACTAAACTGTAAACAAATTTTTTATAAAATTAAAATTAAAATTAAAATTTATATTTTATAATAATTAAATTTAAATTTTATATAAACTAAAAATTTATTTAATAAAAAATAAATAAAAGTGCAATCACGTGCTTCCCACGTGTAGACGTTGATGGCTTGTCGGCCGCAAACAGATGCATCAATCAACAGAGTCGCAATCAATTTTCTTCCACGTGATTGGTTCCAATATTTAGAATTTTCTTTTTACTTTATAAATGTGTCATAACCAAATCCAATTTTACAGTGATACATAATCCTTATAAGATGTCCTATCGTTTGCTTATTAATACATCTAACTAGTGAATTAAAATTGATCTGTTATTTAGAATGGCTATTCAAATTTAATTTAACTTAAGAGTGCACTAATCTCTAATTTGTTAAGAGTAAGACGTATTGATTCAATAGAAAAAATCTAGGGCATTACAACCGGATGGAAGTAAATGTGTTGGAGGATTTCTCAACCACATATTAGAGAAAACAATTAGAATTGATTATACAAATATATGAAGCTCCCTTGACCACAAACATGAAAATAAAACAACTAGAATTGAATATCCAATTTGAGTAGATATGAAATTGACATAAGCCACATATGGCATTGTCTACTCTATGATTTTCAAAAAGGTCAATCTCTTGTGGGTATGTTGGGAAAAATCAGAGATAATTAGCGATAACTATATCAATAATTCGGAATATTTTTTCTAGGCAGATAAATAGCCAAGCAGAAAATACAAGGGCAAAAATAATTGAAAGAAAATTAAATGAGACAAACGCAATTTTTAACGTGGAAAACTTCCTCAGAGAAGATAAAACTACTCAAACTGTATATTAAAATAACAAACTCAATGGTAAAAATAACATACTAAATTTGTTGATCAAACGCAAATTTGTTACACACATGTTACCACCACCGGAACCAAACCCTTGTTTTTCTTCTGATGGCTTAGAGATCTAAATTCCTTTTTATTTCCTTCACGTGGGTCAAACCCATTAAAACTTTTTTTTTTCCCTTTTATTTCAATAATAATAATACTAATATTAATAAAACTAGTGAGTTTCACTTGGGGAGTGAGCCCACCCAATATGGTATTCCAATAAACACCATATGTGCAGATTTTTGTTTGTAAATCTCAAAACTCATCCGGTAGGAAAAGGATCTCACAATGGCACAATAAGCAAACTTATTCCAACATTGTTACAAACTACTTCTGATGAAGGGAATGTTGGAACTCCAAAATTCCTTTTGGATTTCAAAGAGAAAGAGTTTATAACTACCAAAGAGTTGGGAAAGAGTTTAATATTTTGTTTTTATTAATATGAGATATTATATCTATCTATTACCCGTTACATATTTTCCATTTTTTTCAATAATATTGATTTTTTTTTATAATTATTATTGCATACTTTTATGTTTCAAATATAATTATTCATTGTTAATTGATGATATTAAATTTTAATGTATTACTTTCTTAAATTTAGTATCAAACATATTACTTTACTATGAGATTCTAATATTAGTATTAATAGCATCAATCAAAAGTTGATCTAATCCAAACTGAGTTGTATGGTTTTCGTATCTGTTTAAATTAATGTTTGTAAATATATTTTTGAGTAAATTTTATTTTACCAACACTTTTAATTAAAATTAAGTTTTATATAACATAATTTATGTTTGGATATTTTTTTATAAATGTTATTCTATAAAATAAAATATGTTTTTGGATTATATAACTAAATATATTTTTAAATATACATTTAGGAAAAAATATATTTTATTATAATATAATATGAATAATTTTTTTAAATAATGATAATTACTACAAACAAAAATCTCAATTTACAAATAAATTAAACAAATATACACATACCCATATTTTGTTGTTGTTGTGAAATGCATGGAATGTGTTGTTAATACATATAATAAAATATTTTCTCATGAACCCATAATTTTTGAGTAAAAAATAACGCATCCATAATTTTCTCGACTTTTGTTGGCATCAATCCGCCCAATAGTCAAGAAAACATGATTATTTAATGTTTAATTTATTTAAGCTATCACTTGTGTTTTGGAATTATTAAAAAAAAGTGAGAAGTTTAAGTATCTAACTAAAACCAAATACCAAACCAAATATAAACGTTTCGAACAAATTTCTATTTGCTTAACTGCTATCAAATATAGAACCAAATATAAAGTCAAATCAATTACAATTGATGGAATGACGTTTAGGCATTAAAATAAAAAATAAATATAAGTAACCTTTTTTTGTATCTGTAAATGGACTAAAAATGTAGTGCAAACACGTAGGAGGCATTGGTGTCCCTCCAATCATTTACCGTTTGTTAGAAAGCTTTGATTAGATATCCTCACACAGTTTATCTTACGTGGCAAATGAAGAAAACACCAAGTCAGATAAATGAATAGTGTGAAGATGTTATGTTATAGTATGGTGGGCCTACTCCGTAAAACACGGGAACTAGATAGATAGATAATAGATTACCACTGTTTATATCAAACCCAAATCCACATATATCTTCATTTCTATAAATGTAATGCACTCATCATCATCACACTCTATAGTAGCTATAATAACGAGTTCTAGGGGCATTTAACTTGCCAAGTAGTTAAGGGACTTTACAAGTAAGTTAGTTAAGTAGGTAGTTAGATTAGATAAATGGTTGAAGTTGTAAGCATTAAGTACCATTCATCATTCTCTATATTTAATATTAATTATTAATTTATTTATTAAATATTGATTTTAGTTATTTTATTTTTTAATGTAAATTGTTCATTTTAGATTTTTAATCATTTGTTGATTTTAGATAAATTTGATATATAGTTATAAAATTATCATAAAAAAATATTTGTATTTTATTATTATTATTATAAAATGGTAATATTTTTTTCATCTTAACCCATCGAGTTTTAAAGGAAAATGTCATCAATAATATAGAATTTGATTCAAATGTAAGTAAAATTTTATCAATAGTTATTTTATAAATAAAAAATTTAATTCATTGGAGTAAAATTAGAAAGAATGGTCTTTATTTAGAAAAATGTTTTTTAGTTTCTACTCTTTTTCTAAGATTTATATAGTAAATAGTGAAAACATTTTCTTAAATTTTCACAGTTTGCAATATAATTTTTTTTTTTTATAAAAAAAAGAACCAAAGTGTCCATGTATAATAATCTTTTAGCAAAGGAAAATCTCATTTGCACAAGACATGACAACTGTATGCAGAACGTGATACATGCATTACATTTTGACATTTAAAGCTAAGTTCCACTACATAATTCAAAATCCTCCAACAATTACCAAATGTATTTTGCAATATCTACACTCCTTGTCTCCCCACCAACAAATCCTGCTAATGACATTGAGTAGTTCCATGGTTCTCAAACCTTTAAATATATATATACTCAAAATCCATTAATTTGTTACTCGAAGCCAATTTCACGATATTGATTATACATGTTCTAAAATATCTTCAATCGAAGTTGCATTTTCCGCATAAAATGACGTGATCACGTCTTTTCCAAAATAACACATATCAAGAATGGATTCAAAATACGGTTTTTTTTTATTATTATACCACTAAAACAAAAATTAAATACCACAATACCATTCTTTTTAAATTATATATCAAAGTACCATCATTTTTCAACTTTGTATTCCTTACTCTTAGAAATCGGTCATTGCCCTTAAACTTTTTCAACTATTTTTTTTTTAGAGAAGGAAGGGAAATCGGTTTCCTCAATACCGATTTTTCAACTAAAAATTTGTTTGTTTGTTTGTTTTTTTTTTTTTTTTTTTTTTTTTTTAATTTTTTTAATTTTTGTATTTTCTAATTATTAAATTTATTTTATCATTTATAAAATTATTTTTATTAGTGATACTATTTAATAGGCACATATATAGGGAATTTGATCAATTAATAAATCCACGTTCACCCGCTGAGAAATAATGCAACACATTATTTTTCGTTAACATCTTTCTTAATAATAAATATATATTTTATTAATCAATAATTGTTATTTTAATTAAATAATTAATTTAAGTTTCATTAATTATTAATTTAATTAATTATTATTTTAATTAAATAATTAATTTAAGTTTTATTAATTATTTAATTAAGTAATTAATATTTTAATTCAATAAATAAATACAATGTTAATTTTATATTTTATAATTATTAAAAAAAATTAATTAAATGGACTCCATAAAATAACAATATTTAATTTAATATTATAATTAAACATACAAATACCAAATTAACTAATTTTATTACAATGAACTAATTTCTATTAGGAGCATCAGTACGATAAGGACATTTATTCTTGATATGTCCCTCGTTCCGACACAAACCACATCTCTTGGGGTGTGTGTTTTTCTCTCGTTGATCCATTTCAGTATGAATACGAGTAGACTGTGGACGAACTTTTGGATCTCTTCTCATGGCTGGATTGTGGCACAACTCTATTCCATTGTATTCTGACCAATATGATTGAAGAGGAATTGCTGGGAACTCTTCTTTGTAAACGTCAAAGATACATTGCAATGTATACTTAGAAGACACATACATCATGTAGTCACGGTGAATAAACGAACAAGCGGCAATGACATGTCAACATGGATAATGTAATGCTTGAAATTCACCACAATCGCACCATCTTTTGTCGAGGTCTACCTTGAATGTCCCTACAGGACGACCACTTGGTGGACGAACCAACTCCTTAACTGTAAATATACTATGAGCTCGATTGTGAATAACAACTTCATGGGAATTTGACATTGCTCGTTCCTTGTTAAGATTTTGAATGATTGTATTTGAGTAAATCAAACCTGAATATGTCATCATTGCTTGGGCTTGTGTCCCTCTTTCTTCAAATTTTGCAGTCACTCTATAGTATGTTGCTTGCACTAAAGAACTGATTGGAAGATTGTGTGTCACCTTTAATACATTGTTCATGCACTCAGAAAGGTTAGTTGTCA
>NC_021164.2:60328858-60329497 GCF_000331145.2 Cicer arietinum | reverse complement strand
TTAGTTGTCATGTGTCCCCAACGTCTATCTTCATCATATGCTTGTAGCCATTGTTCCTTTGGAATATTGTCGAGCCATTTCACTACATCTTGATTCCAATCACTGATTGGTCTTCTAAAGTATGTGATGCCTGGTTGAGTCATAGCGTATCCTGAAGGAACAAAGGTTGATGTTGTTATAGACAATTTGAAAACAAAAATATGAAGAAAAAAAATGTGTGAGATATATATATATATATATATATATATATAATACTAACCCATGTTGGTTACAATATCTTTCATTAGCCCATTTTTGAAGGTCCTCGTGAAGTTTTGTGATACATGTCGAACGCAAAAGACATGCTGCCAATTGCTGTTTACACGCCTAACAACACTTTTAATCGACTCATGTCTATATGAAATCAAGCAGAACTTGGGTTGAGGTGTGACAAACATTCATAAACGATTAAGGAAGAAAAATCAACCATCTGATGTTTCACCCTCAACAATGGCGTATGCTATAGGAATGGTATGACCATCACCATCCTGAGCGATTGTCATTAGTAAGGTCCCACGATACTTCCCATATAACCATGTTTCATCAAATGAAACAACTGGTTTACAATGATCAAACCCTCTGATACATGGTTGGAAACTC
>NC_021164.2:60328013-60328762 GCF_000331145.2 Cicer arietinum | reverse complement strand
TGATTCCTCCCAATTGCTGTATATTCTCTCAATGGCCTTTTGTTTTGCAATCCATGTCTTTCTATAAGTAGTGGTATATGTGTACCGAGATCGTATATGTGCAATCAATACTAAAACTGATATTGTGGGATCTGCTGTTACCATTTGTAAGATGCTTTCACAAATAACAGCCGAAGAGAGTTGTTGGTGATCTTGTGAAACCATTGTTGATGAACATATGTGTGGCCCTTCTAGTTTTGTGATCTTCCAGATGTTTGATTTCTTTCCATTCAAGATTCTACACCTCCACATACAATTTTTATTTTTACAATGGACAATCCATCTAGTGTTATCAGAATGTGCAACGACGAAGCTCGTTTAATTGTGCATATGATATTCTTTTACACAGTGCATTGCCACATCTTTTGTGGGAAATGTCATCCCCACTTGAATATTGTCAGGACCTAGAACAAGGTAATATTGGTTTTTGAACATAGAGTTGACAAATTCATTGTCAACGTAATTCATGTTGTCGGAGGTAACATTGCGAAAATGTGAGGGGGGTCAGAGAAAACAATTGTAGTAGATGGACATTCTACTACTGGTTCCTGATCATCATCATCGTCATCGTCATCGACAACAACTTCAGCAAGAATGTCATCCTCATTCTCACTAAAATCGCTGACTTCTTCATTTTGAACACCAGCTACAACATTAATAGGACCATCGTACGGTGTGTTAAGGTCAATATCATGGGTGGATGTTGATGG
>NC_021164.2:60326119-60327401 GCF_000331145.2 Cicer arietinum | reverse complement strand
GATGACGTCAGCGTAATCCTCCACTGATTGGTTGGTTCCAATTTTTGGATAGGATAATGCTTACGTGTAAGATGACGTTAGTGTAATCTGGTACGATGACGTCAGCGTAATCCTCCACTGATTGGTTGGTTCCAATTTTTGGATAGGATAATGCTTACGTGTATGATGACGTCAGCGTAATCCTCCACTGATTGGTTGATTCGGATATTTTGATAAGATAATGAATACGTGTACGATAACGTCAGCGTAATCCCTCAATCATCCACTGATTGGTTGGTTCCGATTTTGGATAGGATTGCAATGGTTTTATAAATAGTCATTATGTTCATATTATTATTCACACACACTTTAAAGCTCTCACATTCACAACATACAAGGTCCATGGCTCTTTTAAGAAATCAGTATCTTCACAGGTGTAGAGATATCGCTGAGATGGTAAGTGGTTGTAATCATCTTATGTATACATATTTTTAATCATCATTTTCATAACTCTAATATTAAATTTATTTAAAATGTAGAACTTTATTGAATGTCACCACCACTTTAGAATGGAGAAACCAAATGAAATGATAGTTCCTTACTTGGAGGAAGTTGGGTTTTTGACCGTTGTAAAATTGAGATCTTATAACGTGGACCCATCATTGGTGATCGCAATGGTAGAACATTGGAGAACAGAAACACACACATTTCATCTTCCAATAGGAGAGTGTACAATAACTCTTGAAGATGTTGCATTACAACTTGGTCTACCTATCAACGGAAGACCAGTAACTGGAGGTGGCGCTTTAGATTGGGATGAAGAATGCCAACAACTTTTGAATGTCATTCCTCCAAAAAATCAAATGGTGGGCCAATTCGTCAAACTGAAATGGTTAAAAGACACATTTGCTCATGTTCCGAATAATGCAGCAGCTGAGCAAGTACAACAACATTGTAGAGCGTACCTATTACAGATAGAGTCAAACTGCAGTTTGGACTTTTGCAGAAAATACCAAATGAACCTGAAAATATTGATACACTTCATTGTTAGGATATGAGAGGGAATCATCTGGAAAATTGAAAAGACAAACATGCTGCATGGATTCAATTTTGGAACGAACGTCGAAGTCATTGTCTTACCGGTCAACCGATACATGGACACCCAATACCAACAGAGGAGTATATGGTGTGGTTTAGACACAACTCTAATTTGTATCTATCAGCTCTGCACCTACTACGGGACCCACGATGTGGTGTTGCAGAAGAGCCAACTCAACCATCACACCGACAAAGACGTAATAGA
>NC_021164.2:60266241-60325929 GCF_000331145.2 Cicer arietinum | reverse complement strand
TTTGGTGTTCCATCATTCCCAAATCAAGTAGATCATACTTCTTCGATGCATGTCGACCTACTAAGTGAAAATGTTCAGGAGCCATATGCCCCAGTTGACGAAGAAAACTCACCTCCACGTCGTCCACGTTGTATTCGTCGACCACCACAATGTGGGACTGGACACCATATAGGAGATTAATGTAATAAAATTTGTATATATTTTTTTCACTCATTTGGTATTTGTATGTTAAATTATAATATTAAATTAAATATTGTTATTTTATGGAGTCCATTTAATTAATTTTTTTAATAATTATAAAATATAAAATTAACATTGTATTTATTTATTGAATTAAAATATTAATTACTTAATTAAATAATTAATAAAACTTAAATTAATTATTTGATTAAAATAATAATGAATTAAATTAATAATAAATGAAACTTAAATTAATTATTTAATTAAAATAACAATTATTGATTAAGAAAATATATATTTATTATTAAGAAAGATGTTAACGAAAAATAATGTGTTGCATTATTTCTCAGCGGGTGAACGTGGCTTTATTAATTGATCAAATTCCCTATATATGTGCCTATTAAATAGTACCACTAATAAAAATAATTTTAAAAATAATAAAATAAATTTAATAATTTGAAAAAAAAATAAAAAAAAAACAAATTTTTAGTTGAGAAATCGGTATTGAGGAAACCGATTTCCCTTCCTTCTCTAAAAAAAAAAAAGATTAGTTGAGAAAGTTTAGCGGCAAGGACCGATTTCTAAGAGGAAGGAATACAAAGTTGAAAAATGATGATACTTTGGTATATAATTTGAAAAGAGTGGTATTATGGTATTTAATTTTTGTTTTAGTGGTATAATAATAAAAAAAGCCTCCAAAATACACCATTAAAAATGATATTGAAAATCATAGAGTTTATTTTGAATTGAAAAAATAAAGAAATCTTTTATAAAAAAAAATAAGATAGTGTTAATAAATAGAATGTATGTCAATTGAGAAATGACTTTAAGTGTACTCAATTTTGTGAAGGATAAAAACGCATGTAAATTGAATTTTATATGTGGGTGTCGTCCGTTTTAGTTAAATCTGATAATAAAAAAAGCCTCCAAAATACACCATTAAAAATGATATTGAAAATCATAGAGTTTATTTTGAATTGAAAAAATAAAGAAATCTTTTATAAAAAAAAATAAGATAGTGTTAATAAATAGAATGTATGTCAATTGAGAAATGACTTTAAGTGTACTCAATTTTGTGAAGGATAAAAACGCATGTAAATTGAATTTTATATGTGGGTGTCGTCCGTTTTAGTTAAATCTGAGCTAAATGATGTATTAATTTTTTGTATTCGAAAAATACAATAAAATTGTACATTTTTTCTCTGATCCGGCCAATTCGACCTAGAAATCACACCGAAAACACTCCAAAAATATGAGTCTTTTCTCTCTTTTCTACTTCCTCTTTTAGTTCTCTATTTTGAGTGGTCACCATACCATATTACTACTAGTGACCCGCAACTCAATCCAACCATATTTTCAGTGGCTGAAATTTATTTTAAAATAGTTTTTAAAACTAAAAAACAAAACATACTATACGAAGGTTAAAATAATAAATTATCCTACTAAAAAAACTCAAAATAAGGATACAAATTAGAGATTTTGGTCACTAAATTTTGTACCCCTAACAATTAACAAAAAAAATATAAATGGATTTTTCATTCTACGTTTCTATTTTTTTTCTCACTATTTCAAGGTTTTTTAATTGGTGTAAATTAATCAACAATAAATACAAATTCGTTAAATACTCTTTAAGATATACAAATTTTGCTAAATACACCTTAAAATATAACTTGTTAAAATATGAGTGAATGCAAATTAAAAAATTCATATATATATATATATATATTGGACATATCAAGTAAGAAAATGCGTGCGTTTGTTTGAGTTTAAATAAAAATGATTTTTAGTTTAGAGATTATTTTTTAGAGATTTGTTTAAAAATGATTTTTTGATTTTTCGTTGTTTTACTATCATAAAAATGATTTTTATTCTGTTTGTATACAATTTTATAAAAGTGATTTTTTAAACTACAAAATTATCATAAAGGAGATGACGTTTCTAAATATACTAATTTCTCTCGTTTCTAAAATTACCATAAATATGTCATCATAGTTTAATTATCCATAGTCATTAAGGAAACAATTAGTACTTCGTAGAATATTTGTTGTGTAAGTTACTATAACAGAACAATTGAAACATTTTAAATTGATCACTTTAAAATTTATTAGTTTAATCCATCTGTTAGCTCTAGTTCAAAAAAATTGATTAATGTAGTTTATATATTCATCAAAAAATAATAAATAAACCCACGTAAGCAAAAATAATTTTCTATCGACATATGAATAAAGGAAAGATAAAATAATTCAAATAAAAGAAATAGAAACAATAAAAAAACGATGTGGAAAATCGAAAAGAAAAATAAATTTATTTGATAAAAACATAGATAAGAGTCGCATGGAAAGATAGAAAGAAATACGAACACATGTCAGGAAGGAGAAAGCAATTAATGAATTTGTGTAGAAAATTGATGACGAAAACCTTAGTAAAAATTAATGGGACGACAGTTTTGGATTTTTAACAAACAAAATTGAAAGTTTGGAGTCCTGTTTGTAGTTTGGGTGAGAATGGGTTGGTTAGTGAATTAATTGATTCAGACAGCAGGATGTGGGATAGCAGAAAGATTGTTTACACCTTTTCAAATTATGAAGTCCAACCAATTCTCAATATAACTTTATTTTCTCTATGAAATCGATCTACAATCCAGGCCTCAAATGATCGTTCCTCCTGAAAGGGGAAAATCAAAGATTAATGGAGTCACAAGATGCGGTTTAATCGTAGGAAATAGTAGTGGGGGAATTGAATTTACATCAATACACTTGGAAACTATAATATATAGCTTTTGGTTTGAGCTATGGAAGGAGAATTTTGAGTATACTTTGTGGGTGCAGTTTTGTCCAATCTTGCACATCATATGAAAATTTTGATTTTGGGGGGTAATAAGTTCTTAGTATACTCTCTAGAAGTGTTGTTTAGACAAAAAATTATATAAAAAAAATTAATTATTAAGTGGTCTTTTGTGCCTCACATTTTATAAGTTTGACATAGAGAAATTTGATGGAAAAATTAGCTTTGACTTGTGGAAAATATAAGTAAAATATATGTTGATATAATCAGAATTACACAATGCGTTAAAAGAAAACATTTCTAAAACACCTAATTGATTGGATAGTAATATTCTTATAAATGTGGAAGACAAATCGACAACCAAAGAACTTTGTAAGAAACTTAAAAAATTATCTCCAAGAAAAAACATCTCCAATTGATTGGTGTTGAACGAGCAATATCAACGAAAATATCAAAGTATATCTTAATTTAAATATTCACAATGGTATTAATAATTTTTAAATATACAAGTTTCTTTAGACATAAAATATACAACTTCAAGACTAAAAAATATACAAATTCAAATGTGATTGTGTAAACATTAAATAATTGTTTATATTTTATGAAATAAAGTTTTTTCATTAAATTAATATGTCACTTAAAGAAAAAAAAAAGTTGATATATCAATAGAAATAAAATAAAAATCCTCCATTCTATGTTCTTGCACTTTACTCGGAGAAATGTGCATTATAAGTTGTTAAAGTCACAAGAATCTTGAATTAAATAATTGATAATAAAATAAAAATACATTTAATAACTTTTGATTTTTTTTTTTTTATGTATTATACCCTAACCTTATTTTTTACTTATAATTTTTTTATTAACCTAAACATTATCCCTCTTCATTTAAATAACATAGAAAATCAACTAAAGTTTACTACACATCTTCCCTTGTTTTTCATCATTATTTTCACCCTAATTCTTTATCCCCTTTTCACTCCACCCCAAAACAAAGTCACAAAAGTGGGACAATGAATAGTTGATTTTGCTCAATAAATATTTTTATTTTATTTTTGCAGTTGATCTCGCTCAGTCAATGATTTTATTTTATCTTATAATAATTAGTATTTTCTTTGATTCTAAATATAAATAACAAAAATATTATATTTTTAAATTTTAAATTTAATCAAAAGTTCTAAAAAAATAAAAACAAAAAGTAGATTAATTATATCATATTTAATATTATTATACTTAAAACACCGTTTGATTTATTTACATTTTATTCTCATAGATAAATATCCATAAAAGAACAAAACTATTTAGACTTTTCAATTACCTTTTTTTTAATCATTTTTCATAACTTAAATATATTAACTATTTTTCTCAGAAAATATGAAGTAATTTTTTGTTTTTACTAATAACACAGAAATAGTTTACTAGTATTATTAAATCAAGAACTCAGATCCCACACAGGCACATATATAGAAGAAGATGCTCTAGCTAGCTGGATCTATCACTAGTCCTTTCCAATTTTCCATACATAAATTTGTAGTGAAGTGCTTAATCAGACAGACATAAACCTATTCTCTGATCTGATCTCTGCTAAATTTCTAAATAAAACCAATCCACACACACTCCACACTGTCGTCAATGAGGCTCCTTCTTTGCAATTGCAATGATACCATTTTCTATTCTTTTTACTCTTTTTTGTCTTCTTATTCATTACTAGTAGTACTTGTTTCTTTACTCCAATTAATACTCTAAAATAAAAGGTCACAATCACAAAACAACACATAAGCTAGCTAGGCTTATAGTACATATTTTTGACAACATCAAACTCTCAGATTGAAAGACCAACACAACACAACACAAAACACCCAAAAGAAAAAGACTTGGTTATTTCCTCTGACATTTTCTTATGTTCTTGTCCTTTCATTCTCTTCCACTCAATTTCTTCTTCACTCTTTAGAGAACCAACATAAAACCATTCTCTCAACTCTCAATCAAACCACCCCATCTACTAAAAATTGTTACTTTTAAAGAAACAACAAAATGGGTAATCAAAAATTTCAAAACCATCATCAATTTTACACCCATCATCAAAAAAATACATTCTTTCCAATGCTATGTTCAAGACCCACAATCAAAGATGTGAATCTTCCAAGATGCAGAGGAAACCCATCATCCACCAGCAATGACCCTTTATCCCCAAAAATAGGTTGCATGGGTCAAGTGAAGAGAAACAACAAAATTTCTGGATTTCCAACATCACAATGCAAACTCATCAGTTTCACAAACAACAAAAGTAGCTCAACAATTTCACCAGTTGTGAAATACTCAAAACTCAAAAAACTTTTTTCTGGTAAGAATCTTATCAACACCCCCTCAACTACTACTTCTACCACCATAACTAAACAAAGGGGTATTATAAATGTGACAAAAAAACATCAAAGATGTGTCAGGAATGAGAATGTTGTTGTTGACATAAAAATTGATGAATTGGATCCTCCTTTGCCTGTGATCAAAAGAGTGCCTAAGTTGGATGAAGGAAGCAAAAATGATAGTCTTTGGAAAAGAAGATCAGGTTCTTCATTGACAAGTTTACAAGTTCAACAGATTCAAATCCAGCCTTCAAATATTTGTCTTCAACCTACAACTGTTTGATTTGATGAAATGGATCCAGAGTTTTTTTTTTCTTTATTTTTTTTAGATTTGTACTTAAATCAGATATATTGTAAATTGTTTGTTATTCGTTTTTTATGAGCCTCCAATTTCGGAGTGATTTGTTGGAGCATGTCATGTCACATGGTGATGCAGAACATTGTTGGTCATTTTTGTCTGTGAGATACTCTTCATGAGTAAACTGTAAGCAAGATAGGTCAAAGTCAAATTGTCAAACAATTAATGCGTTTGAATTAATTTAATTTTTGTGTTCCAAACAGGGTTGATAATTAAAAATTACTGGTCGATAAAGTTTATTAAAATCAAACATAGGGTTGTTGTGCATTCCTACCGTAATCATAGGTTTGTCTGCCCAATCAATAATCTATCGACGTTCAATTTCGCCTAAACCAAATTTTAATATTAGCTATTTTTTATGCAACTCTTATATTTGTGTCTCTTTAATTTTTATACTAATATTCAATTTTTTATTTTTATTTTTTTCTCTCTCTTTTTCTATTAAATAGTTTTTTCTATTTTTATCGCTTTTGAATTATTAATTAGAGTTTAGATGCACATTAAACATTTTTTTTTTATAAACTTTTTACAGCAGACCTCAAACTAGACTTTAAAAACCTTACATTTGTGTTGCTCCTCCATAGTCGGTGTACAAAATGACACATTACAAAGTAATTATGTATAATTTTCAAAATAACTATGATAAAAAATTAAACAATTTTAATAATTTAAAAATTGTTAATGATTAACGTAGTAAAAATTATTTACAATATCAATATATTTATATACATGAAATCGTTGAAAATATACTATATTATCTTAATAGATGTGAAATTGTGAAAAACATGCTTATAAAAAAATGGATGTGTAGTCTATATAACCTAAGGTTTATTTGCAGGAGATCGGCAAGTTGGAAAATTAGGAAAACGAATTTGGTTGGTGCATTATGTCAAAACGCAATCTAACAAAATAGTGTTCAACAAAATGAATAACATAAACAATAACATGATGCAAGCAAATAGGAATTACAGTTTCATAGGTAGAATTGCCGTCTTTGGCCTTTGAATTGAAGCAAATGCCTAAAGAGTGGAAAATAAGTGGAACAAGTATATAGATAATTTCCTTTGCTAAGACAAAGGATAAAAGATAAAGAGGGAATATAATAGAAAAGAAGTGCAACAACTATCATTTACGTTTCTTTTATTATTATTCCTCCCAAAATGGGAGGGAAATGGGAATGACCCATACACACATTATGATATTATATTATTACATGTCCATCCATTTTTTTTCCTTTTCAAAACACCATAATTGTTTATTGCACCCTTTTTTTACTTCCTTTTCACTAGAAAATTTCAATATATTAGTATTTTCACTATAAAATTTCACATTATTTAAATTTTGTCTCTATCTCTCTTTATGAAAAAAGGATTTATTACGTCTTTATTCATCTAATTTGGGCAATGTGTGACATTATATCAATCAAGTTTATTTTTAGTGATTTTAAACTTTTTATTAAAAAACTATGCAAATACAGTTCACTATCAATTCGGTTTACTGTCAATTTCCTTTTACTAAACCATAGAAAGTCTCACTTTTTTTATTAAAATATTTGAGGCTCAAGGATGGATCTTATATATATATATATATAAAACAAAAAAAAATTGATGTTTTAATTGGTGAAATTTTAATTAAATTAGTTCCAACTAAATGTGTTCAATCTAATTTATTTTTTTAATAAATTATGAAAATACGAGCTTTAAATAAATAAATAAAAGGAAGATTTGACTATAACCATTGAAAAGTTAAGAAATTAACATTGCTAAAAAAAACTAAAATTGTACATAGTTCAAATTAGAGTAAATTAGTCAAAAAAAATAGAGTAAAAAATATATACAATTTTGAAGAAAGAAAAAACTAAAAAAGATAGTCGTGTTTGAAATCGTTAAAAGTCTCACGTTAAATAAAATAAAAATTTAACAAAATATTTATAAGTAATCGGAAATTTTTATCCTACAAGTTAGTTTTAGAGTTGTACAAGGCACATCCCAAATTCAAAAAGAAATTTTGACAGGCTATTCCATTTCTTCCAAATTAATACACATGAGCAATGAGCAATTATTACATAAGATAGACTCAATCAATTTGAAAAGTTCAATGTATATTAAAATAGTAAGCAAAGGTTGTTGTAAATTTATTTTAATAATATCTGAATTTTTAATAGATTATGTCCGTGTTCATGTAGAAATTATTCTGTAACAACCAAAGTAAAGGCCCGTCAATCCGTTTTGGAACTTGGGAAGTCAACATTATTGTGCAAGTGAAATGATAAAATTAATGATTTGTGAAGCTGGAGAGAAAAGTTGAAAGATCACCCCCAAGACCTGTAATCAAGTCAATAATATCATGCCCACAGTATGAACAGTATTTAACGAACAAGCATGTTCAACTATTGTACAAGATCGATTCAATTAGAATGAATAATTTACGTGTCTTCAGAAACGGTATAGATGTACAACTTTGCATAAAACATGCATCAGGAATGGTCAAAATGAATTTAAATTCATAATCAGCCAACTTCTAAACATATTAGTTGATAATCGGATACTAAAAATAATCAGTTTATTTGAATTAGTCAATTGCTAACTAAAACTCATTTGGCATGTTAAATACATCGTTGAATTTCACGGTTTTACTTTGCTAGCAGCAGCGCATCACAATTTTTTTAATGCCTCCAAGTCTTCCTTATGGGCTATATAAGTCATCATTGACAACCGAGACAGCCAAAAAACAACAGAAATTTGAATTCAAATCTCCTCAACTAGACCACATTAAACTAATAATAACGTGAATTTTTGTTCATAATTGGGCTTTACTTATCACCACAGCAGCAGCTGGCACGGTTCAACGAGGACTAAAGCTAAACCAACATTTTCTTCCTCTAGCATAAAAAAAAGTAACTGTGATGCTAATATACACAAATGTTAATGCCAAAGGTTGAGCTACGAAACGAGCTCAAATGCTTATGGTTGTATTCTACATTAAAATATAGTGAAATGTAGCAGTCAATGATTACAAAAGAAAATCAGCATTAATTAAACTCAATTAGAATGCAGTATAAGAAAGAAGAAAAAAAAGAGGTTCAAGGTTACATAATTTATATGCTCGGTACAATCTGATGCCAAGCACGAGCCCTATCAGAATTAATGCGACTGTAAAAATATGTACATCAACTTTACATAAAAACAGGTGGTTTCCTGATATTCCCTTGTATATGTTTTACAAGAGGGAATGCTTCTGTTCCCTCACACGAGTGTCCATAAACGGAATGCACGCCCTTCCAAATACAAGTAAATGCAAGAAATGCTCATCCACTGTACAGCTTACACTCACAACGAATGTACAACAACGTTAACAAAACTTCCCCTCGTCAGAGCAGAATGCAACGTTCTGCAACAATACAGTGACCAGAGCCCTGTTCCTACATTTTGCCATACTAAAATACAATTCCACGTGCAAAATGGCATGGCATCGTATATTGTGGATGTCAGCCTCGTGGGCGAAAAGAAAAAACCAGGTTGGGATACAATACACTACCCATCAGGTTCCCCTGGTCCACTAGCATATATATCCTCGTTAGACTGCTTGTCATTTGACAAGCAATCCGCGGGAACATATGCATATCCTTTAGGTAGCATTGAATTCTTCATAGATGCTTCATCTGACGTCATAACAAGCTCTTTTCCAAATGGTTCAGTAGTCTGTAACTGCAAATAAGCATAGGATGGATGAGGTCTTGTCCAGCTAAATCCATAATTTACCCTCTCCCAATATAATATTTCAAAGTAAAAAATGAACATCAAAAAGAAAAATAAAGACATCAGTGTCTTCATTTATTGCAGACCTTTCGAGGTTTGGATCTCCATCCACCCTCCTCGGAGATATTGTGCGACGTAGCAGAAGCTCTACGAGGAATCTGTTTGCCAGAAAATTGCATCTTCTCTGGAATCTTGTGGTTATAGTGACTTTGGGAGGTTGAGCAGTCATCATCCAATTTTGGGTCTGTGTCCATGGATACGGCAACTTTAACACGGTGCTCAGCAGAAACTGAGCTATCCACAGTTACATCATCTGATCTTTGGACCGCTTCACTGCATGATCTGTATCCCTCAGTGGTCACTTTAAGGGATGTTGTAGCTGATTCTGAACTACCATCAGGAAGGACAAAAGGACTGTGAACAAGCACAGACCTAGCAACATGATCTCTTTTAAAGGCAAGTATGTCATGTGAGCATAGAACCAACTCCCGCTGTAAATGTCCACAGAACCAGAAGTTAATCATCAAAATGACCGTGCAAGACAGATCTCACATATGTAGAGATTCCCATATTACTTTAGACATGACACAATAATCGCCATCAAGAGTATATCACAACTGGTGGAAAACAACTTAAGCCTTGACGAGTTTTGAAAAAGACTAAAATTTTACCTTTATTTTTTCCCGCTTGACAATTCTTTCACAGAGGAGACGTAATCTCTCAAGTTCCACCTGTTTTAAATGCATTAAGAAAGAATCGTGTGCAAGGTATTAAATCGATATTGCACTTCAGATAAAGAAGGGGAGTCGGAATGGTAAATCATATGACTGTAAAAAGATTGTAAGATCCTAGAAAATTCATAAAACCCATATAAATATGCAAACAAATTCACATGCTCACGTCTATAAATAGAATACCATTAATAAGAGGAAAAAAACATTTAAAACATACTTTAAACACTTAATTAAACTTGTATTACAGACATTATTTTCTAAATTTGTTTTGTATTTTAGTTTTAGTGTGGTTATCTTGTGTTTATTTTTTATATCTTTTATAACAACTGTTCCTTTTTATAATGACACAATTGAAAGTGCTCATAAATGCAGTTTATTGAGTTTTTGAAAGCAAATTGCCGCACAGACTCAATTTATTTTTCATTGTGTTTAAGCTGAATGGGCTGTAAGTGTAAGACCCGATAAAAAATCTAAGACTATAGACTTAAACCTAGCGGCTTAAAGGTTAATAAAGAAACCATGCGTTTGGGTAAGACATGGATAACACTTTTCATTATGCATATTCATTCAGACTAGGGATGCAAAAACAAGGATGCATATACAACAGTGGTTCAAGAAGGGAACGGTCTGTGCAAGGCATCACATTGCTTTAAGCGGAAAAAATATTTGTTTATAACCTGATTGCAAACCCGAAGCGAAAAAGAAAACCCAAAGATCCCACGCTTTTGCGATTTAACACATTGATCAAACCCGATTTCACCTGCTCCTAACGATTTTTTATTGCATCGGGTTTGAAGAATGAAGATAAGGTCGTAAATCATGCAATCTAACGAGCTGGCTCTCAATTTTGACTAACTTGATGCTGTGTGTGTAACTTACTAAAAAGTAAGAATATATGGTTCATGGGTAATTATTTCAATTTCGACTATAATTTATATTTCCTATTAAAATAGGAGAAAAGTTAATTGGCATGCCACTGATTTATATTTCCTATTAAAATAGGAGAAAAGTTAATTGGCATTCCACATGCATACAAGTGACGAACAAGATTTGAGTATAAAACAAGCACAGGCAATTTCATCTTGCTATCACTTCACAGACTCATCACTAATTCTGTTCTTGCTCATCTTTGATCATAACCAACATTCCACTCACAGCTAAACAATTATTAATATTACTTGTATAATATAGGGTTGAACAAGTTATCAATCCCACTAAAATTTTGAAATTTTGTTCCGTCCCTGTAAAATAAAACCACATGTTTGAGTCCCTACAAAATTATTCTACAAACTGTTTTAGTCCCTATAAAATTATTTCTACAAGCTTTTTAGTCCTTGCCGAAACATGTTTAGAATGATTATTAAAAGTCCTTGCTGAAACATTTTTCAACTTTTAAATTTTTGAATGATTTTTTTGCAAGGATGTTTATAATATTATTAAAAATTCATCCGCACAAATTTAAAAAATTTTAACTTAGGATAAATTAAACATGAATTTTTTAAATGTCATACGTTTAATATAGAAGTCCTTAAAATATAGACCTAGAAATCAACGTTATAGATCATTTTTTGTGGAGGAACTTTTTATAGTGTTGTTAGCATGTATACAAACCAATTATTCAAAAACATATATCGATGCTCCAACAGGACTAAAATTGATTGCATAATAATTTTGTATAAGGACTAAAATATGTAAAAAAAAATTACAGGGACTAAACATTATTTTATAAGGAAAAAACTTATTTAACCCTATAATATATATCAAATTACTATTCATTTCAGCTGAGCTAGGACTAAAGATGTACTCAGAACCATGTGGCAGACATAAGGCTATATTATCAGTAATACTCTACTTCATCAAGACATTAATGGTTTTAGACGGGGGAAATTAATCCCAGGAAGTTTTATATTATCTGGATTCAGGACTAACATTTCCTTATTGCCAAGCACTTTCATGCCCAACCAGACTATAAAGGTTTCTGCAACTGTATCCTAAGCTCAAAACAATTATTCAACATGATACCCATAAACCTTTCATTTCCCTCAATATAGAGATACTCGACAATCTCAACACTAGATGTAAGGAATCAAGTTGAAAAAAATGGAGAGGAAAGTCTCACCCTAATTTGCTTGATACTTTTTAACTCTTCAACTCCATGTTTTTGTGTTTCAGCCTGCAAAAATGAGGAATAGAAACTTAAGATGTCATTATGGTAGGCCAACACCGAGGACCTTTTACTACAAGAGAAAAAATTAAACCTTTGCTCTCTGCTCCGAACTATGCTTTTCACAGTAAGCCTTGTGTTGAATCTTGCCCCCAACAGTCCTCACAACCATGAACAAACCAGCACTTCTAGCACAGGATGGATGGAATGTGGTCAGGCAATGGCCATAGCAACACTGCACTCAGCACACGTCAACATTATCTTAGCAATCAAAATCTTAATTCCAAAAAGCATGTTGATTGAAGAAAAGGATATAAGAGGAAAATAGTTGCTGATTTTATCATTACCTTCATACATACACCATGCTTGTGGTGGCAGATGCAACAAACATCAACTCCTTTTGGCACAGCCTCCTGGCATTCAATTTTTAAATACAAAGATAGTAAGACAATAATTAAATGCTCTGTTTAATTTTTTAAGTGAACAAGCAAGAGATAGGTGGTTGGAGTTCCAAATGTAAGAATCATCTGTTCCACCAATGCACATACCATTCCTTCGATAGTATTTATCTGCCCTCTTCTAAATGTAGACTCCAAAAGCCACTGTAAGTATTGTACATGCCAGGAAGTTAAAACGTAAGAAGCAAACTTAAGTATTGAAGTATGACAAGGATACTTGCAAAAATAAAATAAAAAAAATAACCTCAGCACAGAAGGCATGAACCCATTGACCATTAGATGACTTCCTAAAAGCACCAGTTGTACCACCGCAGAGAGCACATTCGGCAACGACATAAGGCTTCTCCCAGCTATTTATAGCAGATGCCCCACAACTTCTGGACAATAGATCTTCACATAATTCACAGTACCATGGACCTGTTGTTTCTTTCACACTACGATAGCAAACTGAGTGCACTGCAACCTGCAACCGAAAAAAAAAACTAATAAGGGCAAAGATCAGAGAAACAAGTGAATGAAAAAGGACTAGGGCCAAGTCCTAGAACCTTGCAACCAGAGCAGACTAGGATAGGATTTAACATATTCTCAAACCGACGGCAGATATCACATGATTTACGTTGCTCCTTAGAAAAATCTGAGCTTGGCAGACAGAAATCCGAATATTTCTCTGATGAAGCTCTAGTGACAGCAACTCTCGAAAGAGTCTCTTTGGCTCGTGGCATTGGCTGAGAACATCCCCCAGTCCGCCCACTTAAAGCATTTAGCTTCAATGAATTCTGAAAATGAATATATTTACTGTCAATACGGTTAGCAAGTTGTGAAAAGAAATATTGACAAAACAAAAGCACATTTGACCTCCTGTTGCACAGATTCATCTATGGTGTCTTTTCGGAAAGAAGAAACCCTAGAAGATGCTGCTGCTGCAGCAGTTGCAGCCGCCAACACTGCCTGCGCTTCCTTGTTCTTTTTTTCTTTTCTACCCTGTTTTTTTGCCTCCTTAAGATCACGCAAATATTGATTAACAATCACAGCATCCCATCTTTGTTGATGTGTTTTATCAATCTCCTGAGGCAAACTCTCGGCAACATTGTGGACCAAGTTTTCTGCAATTAGAAATTAGAAAATCAAACACACACAAATGTTTCTATAAATTTAAAATTGAGCGACGATACAATACAAAACAATTGATATTGCTAACTTCAGATAAATTCGAAAAAATGAAGTCGTTGAGAATTCGGGACTAAATGATGCACACACCAGTAAGCCTCTTCTTTGCAACTGCTTTCTGCAGTAATCTATACTGAAAATGTATAAGTTCCCCTTCCAACTCGTCTTCTGAATAAAATTCCATAAGTCGCATGTTTTCATCTCGAACCAACTGCTCCATCTTTGCTAGATCAGGCATGGCAACGTCAGTGCAAATTAATTGCTGATTTTCGCTACTGGAGCAGCCACTAGTCCCAGAGGAGTCAACCAAAGAATTTATGTAGCCACTTGAACCTGCTTTTGAGAGAGGAATTTATTAGACTAGTCCAAATAACATTAAACAAGAGACTGATGAGTCATTTGGTATGCAACTGTTCTAATTACCGATATATTATATAAATAAACATATGGTCCGGAAATTAGAACAATCATACCAAATGCCTCCTAAAGATAACATTCAAATCTGTCACCTAAAATATCCCCCATGGGCAAACCATCACGAATCTGCATCAATTTCTTGTCAATGTATGGGTGAATGTAACTTGAGATTGCATCCATTTTTCTGCATATCAAAAAAGAAATTTGATTTTAAAGGAGAATGCCAACCTAAGTAAGTCACATCAAAGGTTGTCTACTGACACACATTAAGAGACAGAAAGCAGTACATGCTGAAAATAAGAAAAATAGCCACTTTGAGAAGCTCACATGAAACCAGAAATGGGTGTTTCTGAAGCAGAATGAGCTGTATAGTGCTGATCAGAAAGCATAGACGCATTCTGCAAACAAGCAATAGGCTTCTGTTCTGATACGCAAACAGATAAGCTGGATTTGTAGAGTTCGTCAGCATTGCCTGCATAATGAAGCTATAAATACTCATAACAGGAAGAAAATATGCCATAAATACTCATAAATGTAACTGAAGCACATTGGTAGTTAAAAGCAAACATAATCCTTAAAAATTAGCATTTCATTTCATTATACCTATACCACACTTTTACAGGAGAGCGAAGGAGGGGGGGAGGTATTTACAAAAGAAATTGGTATAGTAGCTTTTGATTTCTTAAAATGACAGTTTAGAGATGAAGTCGTACCTTGATTCTCATGAAATATATCTTCAGACTTGATTATATTCTGCATGGAATGAAAAACAGAATACAGTAAACAAAGTGTGCTCAGACGTTGCTAAGGGTTCTCAAGAATGAAGAAGTGCTAGCAGAAAAAAGAAAAAAACGAAAACTATCACATAGGTAAACAGGAACTAACCATTGTTCCACTAAGCAATTACTTTTACTACAACAACAAACACTATTTTCCACTAGTTAGAGTTAGCTAATGGATCAAACAATGCAGGAATGTCATGTCACTTAGCATGTGTACTACTGACACATCATTTAGATCCAGACCTTCCCCAATGATTTTAAAGATATATCTCTTGCTTATCCTACCCATTAAGCAAGTGAAAAAATTGATGAAACTGCTCATTACAAATTTGCAATACAATTATACTGTCTGAGTGTTTAAACAATCCTCAGAAAAAAGAATATACAATTTTGAAAGATGGATTCAAAAGATCAAAAGGGAAGGAAAAAAAGAATTGGTCATGCGGTTCAAATATGACAGGGAAAGAAGCACCAAAAGCCCTATCTAAATAATCCATAATAATAATAATTAATTACTCGAGTAAAAGGAAAATGAGTTCTAGTAGATAAAGACCTGTTTGGTTCAAGAAAACATTTTCTATTCTCATTTTTAGTTCAGTTTTCACAAATAATTAAAAATATGTTACGCTGTTTTACTTTGTTGCATTAGAAATATTTGAAAACATAAAACAAAAGGAAAAGAGTGTGACATTTCTGTAACTCGTCTCCCAATGAATGTCGTTTTTGCCCATTTCACACGTATGAAGAAATATTAGGAAATTACTATAAATTAAAGAAATAATAACAATTTCACCAAATTAGCCTTGTTAATAGTTGATGCGTTTTCCACTATCATAAATGTAAAGTGGAATCTAATGTTTTCGAAGTAATGTACATAGTATTAATTAGATAGTACAATTGAAAACAAAAATTAATCATAAATTGATAAATGAAAATGACATTTATTTTTTCTAAAGTGGCACTCAGTGTGAAGCGGAAAAAGATAGTAGTTAGTACAAACAAAAAATAAAAATCTTTGCCAAACAAAATAGGCCATAAAAGTACCGTTTCAGTGGCATCAGGAATTGATGCTTTGTCAGAACTTCCTGGATTTTCACACTCAGGCTGACAAACTGGGAATTTGTCAATTGACAACCCATTCTCAATAGTAACCCCCTCCGATGAGCATATCACTTTATTGTCCTTCAAAATCCTAATGTTATTGATAGTTCTTCTCCTTGGTGGTACAGATTTAACATTAACAGCAACAGGATCCAACAAGCCTGAATCAGATATTGGTAAAGTATCAGAACCATCTGAAGCTCCGCTTTCATCCATAGATACATTGGCCGGTTTGAATTTGGCTTTTAGGCTTTTATGAAATGCACCAGTATACACATGGGCTTTTAGCCAATTGACTATTTTGTGTTGCACATCAGGGGCCATATAGTCTTCCTGCAAGTATAGTGTTTGAGGCACACAAATAAAATATGTTTTGTTCAAATAATCATTTTTCACAAAGTACACATGATAAATTTCGAGCATTACATTGATATTCGCAGTTAGTGTATCTGGTGAAATGCCAATCTCCAATGCCACATCTTTTACATCAACTTTCCCCCGATCTATCAACTGGCAAAAAGAGAATGTCAGCTTAAAATAAGCACGGAAAAAAAGTAATTGTTTACAAAATTATAGTTTCACAATAAACACATCGTATGTTTATAATATGTGCTGAATACCTTCTTCAAAACAAGTGCAAAACTGGGGGAATCAGAGGCATCAACATTGTCGATGGTTCTCACAGCCCCTCCAATATTATGTGGTGGGGCAGCACCACATCCCAACATATTGTGAGCATTAATCCTACAGACAGACAATCCTCCTTCGGGAGGTTCATCATTATGGTTCAACTTGTCTGGATTACTATCAGACTCCAACCCTCCTCCGTTGCTGCAACCAATTTTAACATTGTGTTCACTTTTCACTGGCAGTGTCACTGGAAGGTCGTTAGCTTCTGAAAATTCACTGCCAACTGCAATAGAGCCTCCCAATGGCAAGATGTTTCTGCTTCCCTGTAGATCTGAGTGTTTCAAGCAAAAAGCCCGCAATTCAATCTGACAAAGTATAACATAAAAAGGTAAAAAACAATCAACTCCTGCAGCCAAACACTAACTTGAAAAAAAAAATGGGACTATTTACTATTGGCATATTAGGAACTATTCCATCATTGATATTCAACATTATGCTTGATTTGTGTTTCCTGGAAAGGAAAAAGGGGATTTAGTTCTGAAAATTACAGATAACTCACATTATCATTACCGTACTTTGCCCAAACCTCCATTCTATGTCTAGCTTCCCTAGCACATAAAGGGTGGAAAGAAGTTCTGCAGGATCCTGAAAACACCAGATAGAAGGAAAATGTTACGAGCTAAAAGAATTTGATGAGCATAAGATAGTTATGAATGCCAAATAGCAACAAGTTACAGAAGATATGATAAGCGGCGATAGGTGCAGTACATACTACTACAGAACCTTAATCAAACATGACACTCCATAAAATATGAAATGAAAAGAAAAGAAAAGAGAAGAAAAAGTCTGTATATTCCCAGTTCAGAAAAGCCTACATCGAAAAGACTGAATCCGAACCCAACATCTCAATAGATCAAAAGAGATAATCTACCTATGAAACAACTGTTTTTGGTAGTTAAATAATAATTTCAAAGGCCTAAACACCCTGATTCCAAGAATAGCACTAGTTAGGTTCCATGGTTTAGACAGTATATTCCTAGCTATTTTTAAAATAGCTTTGCTGTCACATATGCAATGATGGGAACTTGCCACTCTTCAATACCAAAATTGATCCATCCTTACACTAACTTATAAGCAAATGACTAGTACAGTATGCTATCCTGTAACAGAATAGCATACGAAAGGATAAACAGATGGCTAAAAATGGGCCGGCAGCTGACATGTCATTTTTAAAGAGAGAACACACTTTATCTTCCCAATTTGTCATGAAATAGATACATTGCAAATTCTACAGTGCCTACCTTTTAAGTTGAGGTTCATTGGCAAAAAGAATACGCCTACACATACTCTAACAATAATGCAAAAAAATCCTTGTTCACCAAAAGATGATCCAAAATGCAAAAAAAAAAAAAACATATATAAATATATCTATTACACCAGCAGGAAACAGACTTAGAACTAGAAGACACCTGAAGAAAACAACTCCAGCAACATTTAATCCACAATTTAAACTCTGCTTATGTTACATAGACTCCCCATGCCTTTCAATCAATAAATAGGAATGATCAACAAGTAAATTCTCTAGATTAGACACTTCAAAATCATGCCTTGCAATTTTCAATCAATGAGAGGCATAAATCATCCAGTCAATTGTTCATATTAGATAGTACTGTCAGTATTCTGTACAATATTGGAAAAATAAACTACTGGGATATTCACTTCAAAATTGAATTGTGTGGAACTTCAATTAGAAAAATATAAAGAAGTTAACCTTCAATTTAATTAATTTCAATATTTTTTGGGACTGGTAGTTAGTCAGGAACAAATTAGAAACAAAAATCGCATAATTTGGTGCATGTAATTAATTGCAAAAAAATATGTTCTTCAAGACAAGGAACATGAAAAGTCCAAATACTTGCATTCTTGAAGTATAATACAACTCTAATGTCAAATCAAATTTCCTCGAAAAGAAAATGTCAAACCAAATTAGTATCTTAAAAGTTACCACTATAATAGATCAGGCAGAATAACTAATGTTCTTCAACTTCAATTGGACAGGATAACTAGGCGTTTATATCAATTGGATGATGTTATAATAATACTTGAATACTTGATCAGCAAAGGATTATACATGTGTAAGCTGATAATTAATGAATAGCAGATATACTGCAAAGATGTTAAAATATACGGTCTGCACCAAGATAATGTAAAAATGAAAATAGTAAAACAATAAGGATTGCAATTAAATAGTGTGAAAACTGAACTTTTTTTCGGTCACTACACTAAGCTTAATAGACAAAACCATCTTTGAACAAAGTAAACCAACTCAGGGTATCACCACAAGCAAGAAAAATATGAACTAACAATCAAATGACAATAGACAAAACTACAGAGTCTAACAGACGCACAATGAGCTATAGCTTTGAGACACTGCAATGCTGGTCTAAGGAATGAAAATTGCATAGTATAAGACAGTGAAACATACCATGACTACACCGAAGACATGCACCACATTTCAATTTGCAAACATTACAGATCAATTTTCTTCGGGTTTCCTTGATGCCTCCCACGTTCATAACAGGCTCCATCTTCTTCAAATCATCAATATAAACCTCCGGCATCCACAGAGAACAATACAGGTGCACAAACTGGACAGACCCAACACTTTCAACAACACTATTAACTGGTTTTAAAGCGCCACCCTTCTTCGAGCAAAGAACACAAGGACTTGCCGAGTCATCAACATCACCCTTTTGCTCACACCAAGAGCACAACCAAGACTCATCTACATCACCTTGTATACCATAGCACTTCCGATGAACTGCGACTTTACAAGATGCACAGACTATTAACTGATTGGAATCTCTGCCAGAGTCTCCCCTGCCACAATAATGACAATAAAGTTGGTCCCCATCACAAGGAATAGTCATTAAAACTTTCTCCAACCCAGCATCGCCACCCAAAAGCTTTCTTTTCTTGGATGGACGCTCGGAAGTTAACGAAATTTTATCCCTACAACCTAAAAACCACTCTAAACTAACACAAGAATCATCATAAGCATTACAATTATTGTCATCCTGAGGCAAAGCTCTTTCCAATGCAGCAACGTCAATTAACTCAATTACCAATGAACCGTTCTCATTGTTAGCATCTTCAACAGCCTTGTCCCCATTCTCACTACTAACTATATTTAACATTGGATCAACCTTCTTCTCATCCTCACTATTAATGACTACATTCAACCTACGAGCATTTCCCAAATGCGGAATAGTAAAACACTCACGAGAAGCTAAACTATCAGAAGAAGTAACCTCGAACAAGGTATCAATATCAGACAAAGTTAAGTCCCTGAAATACTCCTCCGTTTCAACCCAAACGTTGGAACAGCGCAACTTATCACTCGCTCTAGACGATTTCTTTTTCTTCTTATCACCGCCACCGGCATGGGACTTCTTGTTGCGCTTCCGGTTATCACCGTTGCGGTTTAACAAACTTGCCAACCCACTCGGCAGAGTAACCACAGCAGAAGTCGAAGTTTCCTCGGCGGCATCATGAGGAGAGCGTTCGCTAAGCGCTTTCCTCGCCTGCGTGAAGTAATCCATCTTGACCGCGGCGGACTCGTGTGGAAGTTCCGATCGGTCCGCCGGAAAATATGCCGGATATGTCCTCTCCTCGACGACGGCGGTAGAACCTTCTTCCCCCGCCATGTTCTTTCGCCGGTAACATCGTTCCCCGGTCATCGCCGGCAACAACAAGGTACAAATGAACGAAAGCATTCCATTATAAAAATTGAAAACCCTATCGTAAAATCCTGTAGCAGTGGAGAGAAAGTGAGAAACCTAATCGAAGTCGTATTCGGTTTCGGATTGAAGGAGAATTGAAGAAGAGGATAAGCCCCGTTTTCTAGGGTTAGGGTTCAGTTATTGTTTGGGATCCGTTTTCTTAGACTCGTTAATATTTTTGTTTCGCGCAGTTCGATTTCGCTTTCATGGGGCTAGAAAGAGAAATGAAAAAAAAAATAAAAAATAAAAATAAAAAACGTACGAGAGTAAGAGGAGCGAGAAGAATTAAAAAAGTGGAGAGAGAAAAAAAAGAGAAAAAGAGAGAGATAATTCGCGTTTTTTGCAGGCTGTTGGAGGGAGGTTCATTTGGGTTAGATAGATATTTTATAACCGGGTATTCTCTACGGTGTTGTGACGCCATACGATTCATATCATGTGCCACATACTGATAGACACGTGGCACGCATGACACTAAGGTGAAAACGTGCACCTTACCCGCTACCTACTGTATCCACCAGATAAGCATAGAACTGACTCATACGATGAATGCAAAAAGCGATAATAGTGTTTTTAATTTAATAAATAAACAAACATAATTCAATCAGTTGAGTAAGTATAGTATCTATACATTATAATAAAGTAAAGATGATAATTTGGCAACTTTGCCACGTGTCAGCCAAATAGAGTCTTAGGAATATATGAAGTTTCTATTAATAGAAATAATACTTCATCGTGCAGATTTATGGCCAATTAAATAATTAAAAATAAAATACTATACACCACGACTACTTGACAGTTTTTTTGAAGGTAAGTGTTTTTTAAACACTACTTTATCAACTACCGCTTCAAATTAATTTAATTAAAAAATTTATGGCCAATTAAAAAATTAAAAATAAAATACAATACACCACGATTACTTGACAGTTTTTTGAAGGTAAGTGTTGTTTAAACACTACTTTATCAACTACCGCTTCAAATTAATTTAATTAAAAAATTTATGGCCAATTAAAAAATTAAAAATAAAATACAATACACCACGATTACTTGACAGTTTTTTGAAGGTAAGTGTTGTTTAAACACTACTTTATCAACTACCGCTTCAAATTAATTTAATTAAAAAATTTATGGCCAATTAAAAAATTAAAAATAAAATACAATACACCACGATTACTTGACAGTTTTTTGAAGGTAAGTGTTGTTTAAACACTACTTTATCAACTACCCCTTCAAATTAATTTAATTAAAAAATTTATGGCCAATTAAAAAATTAAAAATAAAATACAATACACCACGACTACGACAGTTTTTTGAAGGTAAGTGTTGTTTAAACACTACTTTATCAACTACCCCTTCAAATTAATTTAATTAAAAAATTTATGGCCAATTAAAAAATTAAAAATAAAATACAATACACCACGACTACGACAGTTTTTTGAAGGTAAGTGTTGTTTAAACACTACTTTATCAACTACCCCTTCAAATTAATTTAATTAAAAAATTTATGGCCAATTAAAAAATTAAAAATAAAATACAATACACCACGACTACGACAGTTTTTTGAAGGTAAGTGTTGTTTAAACACTACTTTATCAACTACCCCTTCAAATTAATTTAATTAAAAAATTTATGGCCAATTAAAAAATTAAAAATAAAATACAATACACCACGACTACGACAGTTTTTTGAAGGTAAGTGTTGTTTAAACACTACTTTATCAACTACCCCTTCAAATTAATTTAATTAAAAAATTTATGGCCAATTAAAAAATTAAAAATAAAATACAATACACCACGACTACGACAGTTTTTTGAAGGTAAGTGTTGTTTAAACACTACTTTATCAACTACCCCTTCAAATTAATTTAATTAAAAAATTTATGGCCAATTAAAAAATTAAAAATAAAATACAATACACCACGACTACGACAGTTTTTTGAAGGTAAGTGTTGTTTAAACACTACTTTATCAACTACCCCTTCAAATTAATTTAATTAAAAAATTTATGGCCAATTAAAAAATTAAAAATAAAATACAATACACCACGACTACGACAGTTTTTTGAAGGTAAGTGTTGTTTAAACACTACTTTATCAACTACCCCTTCAAATTAATTTAATTAAAAAATTTATGGCCAATTAAAAAATTAAAAATAAAATACAATACACCACGACTACGACAGTTTTTTGAAGGTAAGTGTTGTTTAAACACTACTTTATCAACTACCCCTTCAAATTAATTTAATTAAAAAATTTATGGCCAATTAAAAAATTAAAAATAAAATACAATACACCACGACTACGACAGTTTTTTGAAGGTAAGTGTTGTTTAAACACTACTTTATCAACTACCCCTTCAAATTAATTTAATTAAAAAATTTATGGCCAATTAAAAAATTAAAAATAAAATACAATACACCACGACTACGACAGTTTTTTGAAGGTAAGTGTTGTTTAAACACTACTTTATCAACTACCCCTTCAAATTAATTTAATTAAAAAATTTATGGCCAATTAAAAAATTAAAAATAAAATACAATACACCACGACTACGACAGTTTTTTGAAGGTAAGTGTTGTTTAAACACTACTTTATCAACTACCCCTTCAAATTAATTTAATTAAAAAATTTATGGCCAATTAAAAAATTAAAAATAAAATACAATACACCACGACTACGACAGTTTTTTGAAGGTAAGTGTTGTTTAAACACTACTTTATCAACTACCCCTTCAAATTAATTTAATTAAAAAATTTATGGCCAATTAAAAAATTAAAAATAAAATACAATACACCACGACTACGACAGTTTTTTGAAGGTAAGTGTTGTTTAAACACTACTTTATCAACTACCCCTTCAAATTAATTTAATTAAAAAATTTATGGCCAATTAAAAAATTAAAAATAAAATACAATACACCACGACTACGACAGTTTTTTGAAGGTAAGTGTTGTTTAAACACTACTTTATCAACTACCCCTTCAAATTAATTTAATTAAAAAATTTATGGCCAATTAAAAAATTAAAAATAAAATACAATACACCACGACTACGACAGTTTTTTGAAGGTAAGTGTTGTTTAAACACTACTTTATCAACTACCCCTTCAAATTAATTTAATTAAAAAATTTATGGCCAATTAAAAAATTAAAAATAAAATACAATACACCACGACTACGACAGTTTTTTGAAGGTAAGTGTTGTTTAAACACTACTTTATCAACTACCCCTTCAAATTAATTTAATTAAAAAATTTATGGCCAATTAAAAAATTAAAAATAAAATACAATACACCACGACTACGACAGTTTTTTGAAGGTAAGTGTTGTTTAAACACTACTTTATCAACTACCCCTTCAAATTAATTTAATTAAAAAATTTATGGCCAATTAAAAAATTAAAAATAAAATACAATACACCACGACTACGACAGTTTTTTGAAGGTAAGTGTTGTTTAAACACTACTTTATCAACTACCCCTTCAAATTAATTTAATTAAAAAATTTATGGCCAATTAAAAAATTAAAAATAAAATACAATACACCACGACTACGACAGTTTTTTGAAGGTAAGTGTTGTTTAAACACTACTTTATCAACTACCCCTTCAAATTAATTTAATTAAAAAATTTATGGCCAATTAAAAAATTAAAAATAAAATACAATACACCACGACTACGACAGTTTTTTGAAGGTAAGTGTTGTTTAAACACTACTTTATCAACTACCCCTTCAAATTAATTTAATTAAAAAATTTATGGCCAATTAAAAAATTAAAAATAAAATACAATACACCACGACTACGACAGTTTTTTGAAGGTAAGTGTTGTTTAAACACTACTTTATCAACTACCCCTTCAAATTAATTTAATTAAAAAATTTATGGCCAATTAAAAAATTAAAAATAAAATACAATACACCACGACTACGACAGTTTTTTGAAGGTAAGTGTTGTTTAAACACTACTTTATCAACTACCCCTTCAAATTAATTTAATTAAAAAATTTATGGCCAATTAAAAAATTAAAAATAAAATACAATACACCACGACTACGACAGTTTTTTGAAGGTAAGTGTTGTTTAAACACTACTTTATCAACTACCCCTTCAAATTAATTTAATTAAAAAATTTATGGCCAATTAAAAAATTAAAAATAAAATACAATACACCACGACTACGACAGTTTTTTGAAGGTAAGTGTTGTTTAAACACTACTTTATCAACTACCCCTTCAAATTAATTTAATTAAAAAATTTATGGCCAATTAAAAAATTAAAAATAAAATACAATACACCACGACTACGACAGTTTTTTGAAGGTAAGTGTTGTTTAAACACTACTTTATCAACTACCCCTTCAAATTAATTTAATTAAAAAATTTATGGCCAATTAAAAAATTAAAAATAAAATACAATACACCACGACTACGACAGTTTTTTGAAGGTAAGTGTTGTTTAAACACTACTTTATCAACTACCCCTTCAAATTAATTTAATTAAAAAATTTATGGCCAATTAAAAAATTAAAAATAAAATACAATACACCACGACTACGACAGTTTTTTGAAGGTAAGTGTTGTTTAAACACTACTTTATCAACTACCCCTTCAAATTAATTTAATTAAAAAATTTATGGCCAATTAAAAAATTAAAAATAAAATACAATACACCACGACTACGACAGTTTTTTGAAGGTAAGTGTTGTTTAAACACTACTTTATCAACTACCCCTTCAAATTAATTTAATTAAAAAATTTATGGCCAATTAAAAAATTAAAAATAAAATACAATACACCACGACTACGACAGTTTTTTGAAGGTAAGTGTTGTTTAAACACTACTTTATCAACTACCCCTTCAAATTAATTTAATTAAAAAATTTATGGCCAATTAAAAAATTAAAAATAAAATACAATACACCACGACTACGACAGTTTTTTGAAGGTAAGTGTTGTTTAAACACTACTTTATCAACTACCCCTTCAAATTAATTTAATTAAAAAATTTATGGCCAATTAAAAAATTAAAAATAAAATACAATACACCACGACTACGACAGTTTTTTGAAGGTAAGTGTTGTTTAAACACTACTTTATCAACTACCCCTTCAAATTAATTTAATTAAAAAATTTATGGCCAATTAAAAAATTAAAAATAAAATACAATACACCACGACTACGACAGTTTTTTGAAGGTAAGTGTTGTTTAAACACTACTTTATCAACTACCCCTTCAAATTAATTTAATTAAAAAATTTATGGCCAATTAAAAAATTAAAAATAAAATACAATACACCACGACTACGACAGTTTTTTGAAGGTAAGTGTTGTTTAAACACTACTTTATCAACTACCCCTTCAAATTAATTTAATTAAAAAATTTATGGCCAATTAAAAAATTAAAAATAAAATACAATACACCACGACTACGACAGTTTTTTGAAGGTAAGTGTTGTTTAAACACTACTTTATCAACTACCCCTTCAAATTAATTTAATTAAAAAATTTATGGCCAATTAAAAAATTAAAAATAAAATACAATACACCACGACTACGACAGTTTTTTGAAGGTAAGTGTTGTTTAAACACTACTTTATCAACTACCCCTTCAAATTAATTTAATTAAAAAATTTATGGCCAATTAAAAAATTAAAAATAAAATACAATACACCACGACTACGACAGTTTTTTGAAGGTAAGTGTTGTTTAAACACTACTTTATCAACTACCCCTTCAAATTAATTTAATTAAAAAATTTATGGCCAATTAAAAAATTAAAAATAAAATACAATACACCACGACTACGACAGTTTTTTGAAGGTAAGTGTTGTTTAAACACTACTTTATCAACTACCCCTTCAAATTAATTTAATTAAAAAATTTATGGCCAATTAAAAAATTAAAAATAAAATACAATACACCACGACTACGACAGTTTTTTGAAGGTAAGTGTTGTTTAAACACTACTTTATCAACTACCCCTTCAAATTAATTTAATTAAAAAATTTATGGCCAATTAAAAAATTAAAAATAAAATACAATACACCACGACTACGACAGTTTTTTGAAGGTAAGTGTTGTTTAAACACTACTTTATCAACTACCCCTTCAAATTAATTTAATTAAAAAATTTATGGCCAATTAAAAAATTAAAAATAAAATACAATACACCACGACTACGACAGTTTTTTGAAGGTAAGTGTTGTTTAAACACTACTTTATCAACTACCCCTTCAAATTAATTTAATTAAAAAATTTATGGCCAATTAAAAAATTAAAAATAAAATACAATACACCACGACTACGACAGTTTTTTGAAGGTAAGTGTTGTTTAAACACTACTTTATCAACTACCCCTTCAAATTAATTTAATTAAAAAATTTATGGCCAATTAAAAAATTAAAAATAAAATACAATACACCACGACTACGACAGTTTTTTGAAGGTAAGTGTTGTTTAAACACTACTTTATCAACTACCCCTTCAAATTAATTTAATTAAAAAATTTATGGCCAATTAAAAAATTAAAAATAAAATACAATACACCACGACTACGACAGTTTTTTGAAGGTAAGTGTTGTTTAAACACTACTTTATCAACTACCCCTTCAAATTAATTTAATTAAAAAATTTATGGCCAATTAAAAAATTAAAAATAAAATACAATACACCACGACTACGACAGTTTTTTGAAGGTAAGTGTTGTTTAAACACTACTTTATCAACTACCCCTTCAAATTAATTTAATTAAAAAATTTATGGCCAATTAAAAAATTAAAAATAAAATACAATACACCACGACTACGACAGTTTTTTGAAGGTAAGTGTTGTTTAAACACTACTTTATCAACTACCCCTTCAAATTAATTTAATTAAAAAATTTATGGCCAATTAAAAAATTAAAAATAAAATACAATACACCACGACTACGACAGTTTTTTGAAGGTAAGTGTTGTTTAAACACTACTTTATCAACTACCCCTTCAAATTAATTTAATTAAAAAATTTATGGCCAATTAAAAAATTAAAAATAAAATACAATACACCACGACTACGACAGTTTTTTGAAGGTAAGTGTTGTTTAAACACTACTTTATCAACTACCCCTTCAAATTAATTTAATTAAAAAATTTATGGCCAATTAAAAAATTAAAAATAAAATACAATACACCACGACTACGACAGTTTTTTGAAGGTAAGTGTTGTTTAAACACTACTTTATCAACTACCCCTTCAAATTAATTTAATTAAAAAATTTATGGCCAATTAAAAAATTAAAAATAAAATACAATACACCACGACTACGACAGTTTTTTGAAGGTAAGTGTTGTTTAAACACTACTTTATCAACTACCCCTTCAAATTAATTTAATTAAAAAATTTATGGCCAATTAAAAAATTAAAAATAAAATACAATACACCACGACTACGACAGTTTTTTGAAGGTAAGTGTTGTTTAAACACTACTTTATCAACTACCCCTTCAAATTAATTTAATTAAAAAATTTATGGCCAATTAAAAAATTAAAAATAAAATACAATACACCACGACTACGACAGTTTTTTGAAGGTAAGTGTTGTTTAAACACTACTTTATCAACTACCCCTTCAAATTAATTTAATTAAAAAATTTATGGCCAATTAAAAAATTAAAAATAAAATACAATACACCACGACTACGACAGTTTTTTGAAGGTAAGTGTTGTTTAAACACTACTTTATCAACTACCCCTTCAAATTAATTTAATTAAAAAATTTATGGCCAATTAAAAAATTAAAAATAAAATACAATACACCACGACTACGACAGTTTTTTGAAGGTAAGTGTTGTTTAAACACTACTTTATCAACTACCCCTTCAAATTAATTTAATTAAAAAATTTATGGCCAATTAAAAAATTAAAAATAAAATACAATACACCACGACTACGACAGTTTTTTGAAGGTAAGTGTTGTTTAAACACTACTTTATCAACTACCCCTTCAAATTAATTTAATTAAAAAATTTATGGCCAATTAAAAAATTAAAAATAAAATACAATACACCACGACTACGACAGTTTTTTGAAGGTAAGTGTTGTTTAAACACTACTTTATCAACTACCCCTTCAAATTAATTTAATTAAAAAATTTATGGCCAATTAAAAAATTAAAAATAAAATACAATACACCACGACTACGACAGTTTTTTGAAGGTAAGTGTTGTTTAAACACTACTTTATCAACTACCCCTTCAAATTAATTTAATTAAAAAATTTATGGCCAATTAAAAAATTAAAAATAAAATACAATACACCACGACTACGACAGTTTTTTGAAGGTAAGTGTTGTTTAAACACTACTTTATCAACTACCCCTTCAAATTAATTTAATTAAAAAATTTATGGCCAATTAAAAAATTAAAAATAAAATACAATACACCACGACTACGACAGTTTTTTGAAGGTAAGTGTTGTTTAAACACTACTTTATCAACTACCCCTTCAAATTAATTTAATTAAAAAATTTATGGCCAATTAAAAAATTAAAAATAAAATACAATACACCACGACTACGACAGTTTTTTGAAGGTAAGTGTTGTTTAAACACTACTTTATCAACTACCCCTTCAAATTAATTTAATTAAAAAATTTATGGCCAATTAAAAAATTAAAAATAAAATACAATACACCACGACTACGACAGTTTTTTGAAGGTAAGTGTTGTTTAAACACTACTTTATCAACTACCCCTTCAAATTAATTTAATTAAAAAATTTATGGCCAATTAAAAAATTAAAAATAAAATACAATACACCACGACTACGACAGTTTTTTGAAGGTAAGTGTTGTTTAAACACTACTTTATCAACTACCCCTTCAAATTAATTTAATTAAAAAATTTATGGCCAATTAAAAAATTAAAAATAAAATACAATACACCACGACTACGACAGTTTTTTGAAGGTAAGTGTTGTTTAAACACTACTTTATCAACTACCCCTTCAAATTAATTTAATTAAAAAATTTATGGCCAATTAAAAAATTAAAAATAAAATACAATACACCACGACTACGACAGTTTTTTGAAGGTAAGTGTTGTTTAAACACTACTTTATCAACTACCCCTTCAAATTAATTTAATTAAAAAATTTATGGCCAATTAAAAAATTAAAAATAAAATACAATACACCACGACTACGACAGTTTTTTGAAGGTAAGTGTTGTTTAAACACTACTTTATCAACTACCCCTTCAAATTAATTTAATTAAAAAATTTATGGCCAATTAAAAAATTAAAAATAAAATACAATACACCACGACTACGACAGTTTTTTGAAGGTAAGTGTTGTTTAAACACTACTTTATCAACTACCCCTTCAAATTAATTTAATTAAAAAATTTATGGCCAATTAAAAAATTAAAAATAAAATACAATACACCACGACTACGACAGTTTTTTGAAGGTAAGTGTTGTTTAAACACTACTTTATCAACTACCCCTTCAAATTAATTTAATTAAAAAATTTATGGCCAATTAAAAAATTAAAAATAAAATACAATACACCACGACTACGACAGTTTTTTGAAGGTAAGTGTTGTTTAAACACTACTTTATCAACTACCCCTTCAAATTAATTTAATTAAAAAATTTATGGCCAATTAAAAAATTAAAAATAAAATACAATACACCACGACTACGACAGTTTTTTGAAGGTAAGTGTTGTTTAAACACTACTTTATCAACTACCCCTTCAAATTAATTTAATTAAAAAATTTATGGCCAATTAAAAAATTAAAAATAAAATACAATACACCACGACTACGACAGTTTTTTGAAGGTAAGTGTTGTTTAAACACTACTTTATCAACTACCCCTTCAAATTAATTTAATTAAAAAATTTATGGCCAATTAAAAAATTAAAAATAAAATACAATACACCACGACTACGACAGTTTTTTGAAGGTAAGTGTTGTTTAAACACTACTTTATCAACTACCCCTTCAAATTAATTTAATTAAAAAATTTATGGCCAATTAAAAAATTAAAAATAAAATACAATACACCACGACTACGACAGTTTTTTGAAGGTAAGTGTTGTTTAAACACTACTTTATCAACTACCCCTTCAAATTAATTTAATTAAAAAATTTATGGCCAATTAAAAAATTAAAAATAAAATACAATACACCACGACTACGACAGTTTTTTGAAGGTAAGTGTTGTTTAAACACTACTTTATCAACTACCCCTTCAAATTAATTTAATTAAAAAATTTATGGCCAATTAAAAAATTAAAAATAAAATACAATACACCACGACTACGACAGTTTTTTGAAGGTAAGTGTTGTTTAAACACTACTTTATCAACTACCCCTTCAAATTAATTTAATTAAAAAATTTATGGCCAATTAAGGTTCCATCTGATCCAGCTTTCCCATTTAAATTCCAGAGAAGACAATTTCCATTGTCGTTGTGTTTTGCAATGACCATAAATAAGAGTCAGGGTCAATCTCTTTCTCAAGTTGGTTTGTATTTAAAGCGACCTGTATTTACTCATGGTCAATTCTATGTGGCTATTTCACGAGTAAAGTCTAGGGAAGGATTGAAGATTGTTATTTTAGATGAAGAAGGAAAACTATGTACCGACACCAAAAATGTTGTGTACAAAGAAATTTTCAATAATTTGTAAACATGTATACGACATTCTTTTTACGGTTATATTTGTTTATTGTAAGTTATTTTTTGTATGGAATTGAATTGATGATAAAATTCATATTATGTCTTTAATGTCAATGTCAATAAAATTATGTCTTGAATGTCAATGTTAATTCAAATTTTTATATTATATAACTTTATTATAACAATATATTTATCAATATAGTAATTTGTATCCGTGCGACGCACGGGTTACTCACTAGTTTAGTATATTGTGAAAAATGGAAAATCATAAAATAGACGCGTGCATAAACAAGGAAAGGTGGATTTATTTGGGAAAAAGGTCATATCCACACACGAATTAAGGAATGAAATCTTAACAATAATTCACATGGCTGAGTCATAAGGAAAAATCTGTATTAAGATTCTTTGAATCAAATAGTTTATGAAACTATTAAAATAATTGACATACTCAATCCAATGTATTGTAAATGAAATAAGGAAAATGTTAATATTTACGAATTCTTAATGATCAAATTTTTTTTTCCTATAATTTTTCATGTTTTTTTTGTCAAATATAGAATTATGGTAGTTTCATTCACATCAATTTCATACATATTGTTGGGGAGTCCGAGTTGAAATATAGTTTTTAAGTCTTTTAAAAATCCTTAATGTTTAGCTCATTTTCAGATGTGCCGCTCCCCGTACTCCCCAACACATATTTATAGTATCAAGTAGCATTATTTTTATATAATATGTTTAATTATTTTTCTCTTTAGAAGTCACAAATGTACGTTATTAAAACAAAAAATCAATGGTTATACATAAATAGTATAAATAGTCTGAATCGTTTACTTTAAGGGATAAAGTTCAATTTATCATTTAATCTTTCACATTTTTAATTAATAATCTTTCTATTGTTTGGTGAAAATTTGTGAGTGGCATAAAAATATATACATTTTATTTTATTTTATTTCTTTTAAATTAATACTAAGATTAAGATATCTTATATATTTCAATTGTGATCTAAATGTATAGTTCTTCAAAAATTAAAATACGAATTTTCATAAACGATGACTATAAAAAATCACATGATTTACAATCCTACAAGGTCTAAATAGTCTAAATGTGTATTCTAAATCGTTAAAATCTTAGTTTTCATGTGTTAAAAATTCAAATACAATGGATGAGTATAGAAACTCCAAAGATAACTACTTAGACTTTAGTTTCATAAATATACAAATTTGAATGTAACATTTAGAAATTTATGTTTTTATCCTTGAATATACAAATTTCAAATATAATGTTCCTAAACTAAGTTTTTAAAATATAAAAAAATCAAATAAAATATTTGAATAGAAAAATTGAAAATATATTATTCAATAATAGATGTTTAAATGGTAAAGAGGTTGTGATATATTTTAGTATTAAGTATTTGTGTATAATCACAAAGGAGGATTCAATAATTGATGAAGAGATCCCGAGATATTTTTGTACAAATCTTTATATATTATTAAAAAATGACCTAACACTGCATTTATTCTTTGGTAGGCATTTGACAAAAAAAATTTACAAGCAGTGCATAAAGTATTCAATAATCTTGCTCAATACTTACTTTCACAAATATAAGAAAATATGGGGAAAAAATGTACAAGTAGTGCATAAAGTATTTGATAAGCTTGTTCAATACTTCCTTTCACAAATATAAGAAAATATGGGGAACTTGTTGTCCCTTCTTACGAGCCTTAATATGTTTGCAATAACCAACTTCAACTTGGTCAACATTATATACCAGACACAGTCCATAAAAATGACAAAAGAAAAAGGGAAAAATAAGTTTTTTTTGACAAATTTCCTCGTAAGGTGCAAAAAGTTTACAACTTATCCTCGTTCAATAATGTTTAAAAAGAAAGGGATGAGATGCATTGATTATTGATTTTAATTAGTTGCTCTCATAACTTACAATCTATTAAGCATTGGACGACAAATTATAATTAAGTCTATCATATAACTTTTTAGATCAATCTTAATAGATGCGAAAACTTTTTTTTCCCTTTTTTTTCTTTTCGCAATTCACACCATCTCTTGCGTTTTATAGTAATGTTGTGATGAATCTTCGACCCAAGATAAAACTCGATTAGAAAATAAATATGATAGTATCCAAAAAAGAGCTTGACCCAAGTTTACAAAGATTTAAGTGAAAAACTTTTAGATCACATTATATGTGACAATCGATCTAAAGTGGGTTATAAACTATAGACCATCAATCTCGGGGATGAACGCCAACAAAGTTTTTTTCCAAAGCAATAATATAGTTGTCGTCCCACGATTTATCAATATATTTTAATAAAAAACAAGTCATAATATCTCAACAATGCTAGAAAAAAATTTGGGTAACCATCATAAAGCTTTTATGGGATTCGATGTAAAAAACGTGTTTTTTTATATTTGCAAGTTGAGGCTTATAACTCAACCTCTCATGTTGATCATCGAGCTTATTGGGAAAAAGGTAAAACACACAATATAATCTCTTACCTCTTTATTTTCATGAAATACCTCAAAGTAATAATTCCAAATAATTTCTTTTAAACTCTCAAGATCAAACTCCCAATCTCAACTACCATTGCCGAATGCGATAATTTTTTTTGTTCTCCTTCTTACAATTGCCTCGAAAGGATAATATTTAGTATGTATGTTCCCATCAACAACTCATTTTCCTCGGATTTCCATTACCAAAGACACCTATGTTGATAGAGAGAAACACAAGCTCCTGGAGATCACTATCTAAAGCATCGAGATATATGTTATGCCCACGATGATGATTATTCTAAATCATATTTAACCTATAAAGCAACTCTTTGTTTTGCTTAAAAATATTACCAAATGTTTCTTATGTTACAAAATTTGAGAAGATGGATTATGACTTCCAATATTTGAAGCAACTCTTCTCCATAAACTTAGGTATCCTTTATCCATAGAAAAACATTGACACAAATTAATCAAGCAGATGCATGTAAGAAAATGTGGTTGGAGCCATATTAGGTTTGTCTTTCAATGTAACAACAATGAGCGGGGATCGAATTGGATTATGGGTAAAAAAAATTGTGAAGCATTCATAGTTTTGTTGTCTCCAAACAACATTACACAAAGTCTTGATAAGTTTTTTAAAAAACGTGGCCTTTTAATCTCATTTAGGTTTTCTCTAAGTGAACATAGAATTGACTATGTGAACCTCTACAAGATGATAATCATCCTTCCAATTATTAAATTCAAGCACCTTATTTGGTCAACTCAAGCATCACCCTTCTGCTTCTCATATATAACTGTATCGTTAAAGTCATAAAACATCAATTAAGAGTCAAATACTTCATAAGCTAAGGTCTTTAAGCTATTCAAAGTTGTGTTTTTAGTCTTCTTTTGGACTAACATGAAAAACACTTAAAAAGACAATAAAATTATGATAGTAGTCAAACTAAAGTTATGTAAAGGACAATTAAATCAATGTTTGACGGGCCTTGTCCCATTTGGAAATGTTGTAACAATAAAATTCAAAAGAGGAAGTTTAATGAGTGAGCGACGGTGTATCTTGATTATTTTATCTTATTTTTATTCAGTGATATAAATTTAAATTATTTTGAATATGATTTTCAATTGCTATTTTCGAAAATTAAAAAAAAAGGCTATAAATGAATTGGTTAACAAAAGTCGATTATTAAGGTCATGTGAGAATCTATAGCAAAAGATCTACTAAGAAAGGTACTGTCGGAAGCGGTGAAAAAATGTCGCAATAACACACGAGTTGCTGACACTATTTGGCCACAATTGCTTGCAAAGTGGGAAGATGAACAATACCAAACATTGTGATGTGTGCAGTTGTGAATCGTAGTTCGAATTTATTTTGTCGACCAATATCACTTTTTCAATCTTTTATGTTGCTTTGAGATTTTTTTTCGTAACAATATGCCTACTTATGAGAATCTTAAAATTCATGGATGCACGCTGTTTCAATATGCTTTTGTCATTAGACACATGAAACTTCTAACCATTTGTTTTTTTATGGCATATTTTGCAAAGAGCCTTGGAGTTGGCTTGGAGCTATTTAAAGTGGTCAAATAGATATCTCCCCTCTTCACTTGATTTCTATAGTTGTAACTTATTCTTGGAGTCATCAGACTCTTAGTTGTCTTATCAACATCTATTATCAATACTCTTTGGGTTATTTGGTTATGCCAAAATTTTGTTACATTCTACAACAATTTTGTTTCAATCAGATCGACTATTATAATGATCTATGATTTCACTTTCTTAGTAGGAAATCTAACTAAGAAACACACTATCTCAACAATTCATGATTTTTAAATGATAAAATCTTCTACAATTTATTCCATCATCACCAACAGCTTAGTATACAAGTTAATTGGCCGCCATTGATGGACAACAAAAGGTACTCATAGACATGCCTTTGTGGTGGAAATTTAGAGATCAAAGTGGTGCTATAGCAAAATGTTTTGCTTTTTTTTTTTTTAATTTTTTTTTAGTATATCTTCAAATGTTAATTCCCCCTCCCTTCAATTTCATATATGCAATTCAAGGTGCCACATATCTATTGTGAAAGTAGTTATTGTGCGCACAAGTTGATTATTTATAGAGTTTTTCTTCGCAATCATTCACTAAGTGAATTTCTATTTCTTCTTTTATTAATCATAATTTTTTCTATCAAGTGTTTAGTTTACTGATTTTTTACTTTTTTATGGGTCATACTTTTATTTTTAGATATCCTAAAAACCCGATTTATTTTTTACTTTTTTCAACGTACAAATGATGATTGTTTACTAAGTGTTAACATAATTTTAATGCCAGTAATCATAGTCTGGTGTATTTGCTCCTCAATCTTACTTAAAAATTACAATAAAAATATGAAGAATAACATTTTCGATACACATTCACGAATCATTTACTTTCTCTTTCTTTAACTATAAACACTCTTCAGAAAAAAAATTATCTTTTTCAATATATTTATTAATACTATTAATTTATCTCAAAATAATAAAATTAAAGTAAAATCCAATTCAAATGCAAAATCTATTTTGAAAACACCAATAGTTAAAATTGGGGACGGTTAAAAAGGGGCCGAGGTTGTAATCAAAATTCAAAAGTAACTTAGAAATTAGTATCTCAGTAATCATAGTTTTTTTATTAAACAAAAAGAAAATATCAGGGTAATAACAGAAGGGCACACGGAAGTTGCTTGCGTTTGTGTTGTTTGGGTTTAGGTGCGACGTAGAAAAGAAGATATGGACTTAATTGAATTATGGGCAATTTTCGGCCCCGGCGTCGCCGGCGCAGTCTTTGGCGCCGGCTGGTGGATCTGGCTCGACGCCGTCGTATGCAGCTCAACCACCGTTCCCTTCCTTCACTACCTCCCTGGTAAGTTTCACATGTCTCTCTTTTTTCTTCTATCTTTTACTTTAGGGTTTTCAATTAATCGATTATTCTTTTGACTGTTGTTTTCGAAGGAATTTTTGCATCTCTTGCGGGTTTGATGTTCAATTGCGTTAGAAAAGAAGACATTGATTATTCTCCTTATGACGAAGGAGAGTGGAGGTACTTGATTACTTGCTTTTTCAGTCGTCTTTTAACCAAATTTAAAATTCAATTCATCCATTGGAAGCTCTTAACCACTAATTAACTATAGAGATGATTTTGCTCCTTGTTGATTATAGTGCTATCGTTTCACTTGGAAATGTGTTAATAATTTCTATATGGCGATTCATCACATGTCAACTGTGAAGCATAGATACAGACATTGAACTAGATATTGGCACTGTTAATAATTTGAGAAAATTAATTAATTAAATGCAATCCATATGGGTGTCGTGTCCGACATATTCCGTCACTGACACGCGTCGGACATCGTGACACGCCTTCAATTAGAAGTGTGGGTGCTACAGAGCATGTCAATGCCTCACAAGACATAGGTTTCCGTTAGGTTTGACATGGAGTAAGTAAGTAGTGATTATTTTGGGTTACTTTACTTCACACATGAGTCATGATACTTAGAAGCTCAGGAATAAGTTAATTCTCCGAATAATGCATTGTTCAATATATCTGCATCCACGAACAGCACCTTTTGTTATTTGGAATAGCTTTGTAAAGAGTGTTGATGTCCTTGTATCATATGTATGGAATCTGTTTGAATGTGTGCAAGTTAATAAGTTTAAAGAACAACTATATTGGTCTTTGAGCACGAAATATGAGAACTCAGAAAGTGTAGACAGAACTTTGTGTTCTCTTGCAGGAGAATTTCTGTTTGATATTCAATATGCTTATATTCAACTACACTGTAAATTAGCTTAACCGCCACACACAATTTTGCTGGCTTTAAACGGTCAGCTGATGATCAATGTTTATGAGTCTGCCAGTAAGACTACAAGCATTGACATCTCCCCTCAAATTGATGCTAGGAAGTCTACAAGCATCATCTTGCTAACTAGGAAAATGTGGCACTGACATGTCAATGATTTGGTGAAAGAAGTCATGAGATAGAGTAAAAAGTATGCGGTTACATGATCCCTTGATAGAGTGACAATTGACATGCATCGTTTATGGTAGATCTCGTTGCAATTTTTATGACACTTTTGTTGTCAGAATTGGTGAAGTTTGCTGTGCTTGAGAAAAAAGTAAGACGACCACAACCGAATTATCACAGCATGCAGTAGGCACTGCACAATGTTACACTACTTCAGTGAATAGTTTAGCGATCAAATATTGTTTTGTGCATTTCCATGATTTTGGAGCATTGCAATGATAGGAACTAGAAATCAGAATAGAAGAAAACCAAGAAAAATGTATTGATAAATTTATTAATATAAAATGAATCCTCCTTACAAGGTAATGTTTGTAACTGAGAGAGTATTAAAATGGCAGTGGAAGGGAGCTAGACTCCTTGCAAGATAATCAATAACAAAATATTAAAAGATAAAGCTAATTTTGTAAGAGAACCAACTTCTCTACGCAGCCTAAACCACAAAAACCAATTCCTAATTTTCAGATGCCTTTTTGGTGCCCATCCTTTCCTTCATAGTTCATACAGTTATCCCTCTCTCTATTAGAATGTTCATTGCCGATTCTCGTATGCCACCTATAATTTATGTCAGAGCATTACATAATCTCCCTCAAGTGTTATTCTCACATGGGTGGCCTTAGTGGGGCCTATCACGCAAAAAGCATATGGCAGCCACTAGTAGATTTCCCTGTGTCTAGAACTCCAACCAATCAGCATCATTTGATGTTTTGAGCTGAACATAAAAACCAGCAGGGAAGAGTAAGCCACACTTGGAGGTGACAAGGAGGTAATGATTGATGCCATGCATTGCTAAGAGGGGAAAACACTGAAGGGATTGCATGAACTTGCAACCTAACTATGTGGACAGCAAAAGGAATGTTAAGTCAAGCAATGCGTAGGCAGATAGGATTACCAACTAGCTTGCAATATAAAGTTGGAATGGCAAGAAGGTCACCTTCATTTTGTCAATATTTTCTTTTGGGGTGTCAGCAAAGGAATATACTTGTGCTGTTCTATAACTATGTCTAACTTGATCATATCTTGATTATACTTGTGTTGTTAAATAAATATGTCTTCAGGTTGGCAATTCACATCTAACCCCACTAACCAAGTGAGCCGACCAAGTTATTTCATGTGGAACTGGAAAGTTAAATACAACAATTGCTCCATTGAAAAGAGACACATGGCTAAACATTCAGACTTTAACCACAATATCATCCACATAAACGTGTGATCATACCAGATCACTACCACAATGCCTTTAAAGTTGTTTGTAAAAAAATAAAGCATACTAGTTTTGTGTGAATGAAAAGTTAAATAGTATGGATCAAAACCATACTTTCGGTGCATTGATTTAGCTATATAGAAGCATTTTTGTTTGTGGAATGCATTAGGTGATGGTTTCACAACAGAGAAATGTGTTTTAATATCTGTATCTATTTGATTTAATGGCCAGTATTGGAATGTTGCAGTGGACAAAATCATGCACACAGTAGCCATCTTGGAAACAAGTACAAAGGTTTTGTCGTAATCAACTCCACACTTGTTGACAGAGCACTAGGTTATGGACATGATGTAAGCAGAGGGGTTGAACAAAGCATGCACTAGTTATTGGACCTGAGCCCTAGAAAGTCCATAATTCAGAAGGCCTATATTTGCTAGCAAAAAAAAGTGTGGGGGGTAGAGAATTACACTCCTGAGTTGGCATGTTAATTGGGTCAGATCATGTGATTATAGGGAAGGGAGGAGTAGTGGGTGGGTGAGCACTAAGGAGGTTAGTCATAGGTTCTTTCTCAAAGAAACTTAGGCCATGGTTTTATCTTTTAAGAGCTTAGGCTCTCCTTTCTGTTTTAAGTAACAGTCTTACATCAATTCTTATTTTGAGTGCTCCGTCAGTTGGTCCAACCTGCCAGAAATGGGTGTATTTTGATGGTTTCAAAGGGTTTTTTCACGCCACTATTGACGAACAGTCTTAGCTTGCACTATACTTTAAGATTTCACGCACATCAATCTGAAGATGGTGGATAGAGTTGAATCATTGGAAGCTAATTTTGCTTTATTGGAAAACCATCTCTGCTACAAAAGAATCAAATTTTGGAGAAACAAACTATTGAGGATCGTAACAGTGGAAGACGTTAAGGTGGAAGTGGTACCTTAAGAGGTGTTGGTTCTTTGTCCTCCCTAGCCAGATAACTAGGACGAGTGTTAGATGGCTGTAAGGATGGTTGAATTGCTCTTGCTCGACGGTGTTGTTCCATTTGGGTGGCCAACAAAAGGTTTAAATTTATTGAGGTTTAGAATATTTATGACCAGGTTAAGATGAAGTTGGCAAGGTTGAATATGGACAACCTTATAGTTCATAGGTTTAATTTGTTGAAATATAGACAACCCTATAGTTTATAGGTCTATTTGGTCAATTGTCTTTTTAGTTATACAAGCAATTTCGGTTGCTTGAGTATTATTTCCCACCATTAGAGTTAACTTGGACAAGTTTAACTAGTTTATATATATATATATATATAAAAGGAGCATATCGAATAAGAGTAATTTTACAATTAGAGGGTGAGATGATTATATCTTGACCATACATGAATTGTCATGATTAAGAGTTATTTAAGTGGCATATGATCACTTAAAAAAGTCATATGACTTTTTCTTCTAATCTTGACCATCCATGTATGGTTGTGTGGTCAAAATTTAACCTTTTCACTCTCTCATTATAAAATTTATCTCATTTGATATGTTATCTCATTTTGCTGACTCTAAATGTCCAGCATTTGCATGTTATGAATTTGATGGTTTTATTTTAACCAACAATTTTTCCAGTCTATTTTCTTTACAAGTTATTGATCGGCCCTTTATTTCGAAGTTCATAACTTCAAAGTTGCACCTTGCTTCAACTCAACTCGACAACAATAATCCCAGGATTTTATTCCCCGTAGCTGAAGGCCTTAAGCATTAAGAATCACAAGGCTCTCTTGTCTGTGTTGTCTTGAGAATATGTTTTAACCTCTTACTCTTGTTAACAGACTGAAGCTGTGGCTCTTCATCGCATATGTTGTGTCCTTTGTTTCTTTAGCTGGATCAGCGGGTCTACTGATCCAAGATTCACTTGACAAATCTGCCCCATCAGTATGGACTGGAGTTGCAGGCGTTTTGCAGTGTGTTTTTGTCTTAATCAGGTAAGAATATAAGCTTATCACCTATGAGAACTTATTTTTTGCTTCAGTTTTTATGCAAAAGTGCCTTATAAATCATTATGAATATAGGGGTTACTGATTTCTCAAAGTCCTGACTGTAAAAGTTAATAATTTTTTTTCCACACAGTTTCAAAAACAACCAAATATACTTTCTCCTAATGTCCTGGCAAATTGAAATTTAAAATTATTGATATTTCTACTTATGTCAATCTTGAAAATGGTTAACAACTTAACATTATACTGCCTACTTGTTTGATGATAGCTTATTGTTGATTACTTGTATGCACAATCGAATTCTGTTGCTGCAGTGGACTGATTTATTGGACTTCTCATCCTGAATAAGGTGAACCAAGATATGACTTGGAGCTTCACATTATACCAGTTTATGACTTCTTACCCATGTGCCATTTTCGTTATTTAATGTGGTGAGATATAGCTGGTTTCATGTAAATCAGTAAATGTAAATTGTCCTAACAACCTTGAGCCACTGAGTAGATTTATATTACATGTTTCACATTATTAATCAATTTCTGCTATCCAATGTAATTTCAGTCGCGTGGTGGTTTTTACACATGTTTTCTTCTTCATTTTCTTAATATTTTGAACTCACAGCACACAAAACAGAAACGTTTGGTTTACAACTGAGTAGAGCACCAAAATACTTGTATTTTAATTGAAATTTTAAACAACTTGAGGTCTCTAGTAAAGTAAATTATGTATTATTTCAATAACTCCATTGACATCTTATTCGAATAAAAAGTAAATATAATTCATAATTCTAAAGACCCGTGCACTATGATACAAATGTGCCGCTACAGTAGATGTAAAAAAAATGTAATATTACCTAGACTGTACTTTATAATGCAGATATTAAGGTACTATTCATGCAAAACTTTCAAGTATTAACCGAACTAACAATTCCTCCTTAAAAAAAAAAAAAAAAAACTTAACTAATAATAAACATTTGGTAAGTTGTTGGTCCTAGTATTTTTCATTGTTTGTCCCGATTTTCTTTTTAGTATTTTGTTTTTATGCGCCGATATTATATATTATTAGTAATATTATTACTATTAAAAATACAAATCCAAAAAAAAAACACCATTAAATTAATATATTACATATTAGGTTGAAAATCTTTTGTGGTCTCTTAATTTGATTTTTGGTACCAATTTTGTCATTTATTAGTGTTCTTTTCTTTTCCGAAATGATCATTAACTTAATTTTAAATAAGGATTTGATTTTTTATGTTTTAAAATATCAACAATATTATTATTTTTTACAAAAACTCATAAAATTTATCATCTTCAAACAAAATCCAAAAAATTACTTTAATAAAATCATAATTTTGATTAAATTCATAACTCAAATATTTAAATAGTTTCATATTTCTATCTCTAACAACAACATCAAATTCATCAAATAAGTAACTCATATACTTAGAGATTTGATTTGGAGAAGGATATAAATAATAATAAGATATCCTCTCGGTGATTTGAGGACAAATCTTAAAGTGTGAGTACTTTAATTGATATATTTGATGTTGGAGATAAATGAGTTTATTTTAAGATTTGAGTTATAAAATTTGATGAATATGTGATTTTTTCGGGTTTTGTTTAATAAAGGTGGTGATGAATTTTCTAAGTTTATGTAAAAAATGATAACATGATTGAGACTTTAATACATAAATGATCAAATCGAAAAAAGAAAAAAAAGAACATAAATGATTAATTTGTTACATTAAATTAAGTTATGGGGACGCATGTATTTTGCCTTCATATAAGAACTATTCTTATCTAATTATATTATTTTTTAAGTAACTTAAATTCAGAGTCGTTTAAAATATTTTAGAGTATTTTGTTTTTTAATCTCAATTTCTTTAAACAATGGTTCTCAAATAATGTACGTTCAAAATTTTGGTTCCAGCACTTAAATCAATTCATATGTATTGTTTGAATTTTTGAATGATTTTTTACACGTATATTTAAAATATTATAAGAATCTCTCATCCATAAAAATTTAGAAATTTTTAAGGATGGATGGATTAAATATAATTTTTGTAAGTATTTGACATTTAAAAAATCATATTTCATTTATCTTTTGGTAAAAAGTTCTAAATTTTTGTAGGAGAGATTCTTATAATTTTTTAAACATGCATGGAAAATATCATTCAAAAATTTGAATGATGCATCTGAATTTATTTAAAAGCAGCTACCGAAATTGTTATAAAAAATATTTGAAAAATCATTGTTTAAAGAAAAATTTTAGAGATTAAAAATGAAATATTATATATTTACAGAGAAAAAAAGCTTATTTAATCTTAAAAAGAAAATGTAAATTTAATAATTTAATAAAATAAAAATAAATTTTAATCTCTATAAAATTTTAAAATTTTACTTTTAGTTCCTATAAAAAAAATTCTTAATTTTTAATCACAATTTTTTTTAATTCTTTTAGTCTCTATTTTAAAAAGTTTTTTTTGTTTGTTCGTAAATAATGATATGTTTAGTCTCAATAAAAGTTCTTATAAAATTAAAATAGAGACTAACAGTGAGTAAAAAAATTATAGAGACTAAACTAGAAAACTCATAATTTTATATGGACTAAAAATATATTTTATTAAAAAGAATTCACTTATTTTGTTATATTATAACAAAAACAAATTTAAACCCCTCACAAATAATAAATTCTTTATTATTGATTGAATGTACATTTCAATAAGTGACCATGCTTAAATTTTAAAAATAATTTACAAATATATTTGTAATTTGTAACTTTTTAAATGTAGAATAATTCTCAAAATAAACAAGTAAAATCATCCATATAATATTTCACAATTATTTTGTAAAAGTATATTTTAATTAATTTTATAGTATTGAAAGACATATATAATAGTTATTTCTGTTAACAATGAAAAGAGAAAGAAGATAGACAACCACTCTAGGGTTTCATAACATAGAATGAACCAAACTTTAGTTAATAGGGTTACAATGAGTATATATATAAAAGAACAAAAATGTCTAAAATACCCTTATTACTAATATATAATAACATTATCTAATATCTCCTCTCAAACTCACGATGCATTAACATGGAGCATCGAGAGTTTGTCAACTAAGAAACAAAATGTTAAATAGAATGCATCTTTGTGAACAAATTAGCAATCTGTAAAGAAGAAGAGTACAAATAGTGGTCATCTTGGCTAAAAGAGCAAAAGTTTCTTCATAATCCATACAATAGTGTTGAGAGAAACCCTTAGAAACAAGACGTGCTTTGTAACGCTCAACTGATCCATCAGACTTAGTTTTGATCTTGTATAACCAACGAGACCTAATAGCACGTTTTCCAAGAGGAAGAGGTAATAATTCCCAAGTATTGGTTTTGTGCAATACATATAGTTCTTCTGTTATAGTCTGCTGCCAAAGAGTATCAAGAACAACCTCTTTATAGGAAGAGGGCTCAGACAAAGTTGACGAGAGGGGTAACGAGGACGATCAACAATCGCAGAAGGTGGTTGGGCAGTCGGGGGGACAAGAGAGATGTCACCAAAGAAGAAGCACCAATCAAAGAGAAGAACCAACAAAGAGAGAAACAACGAAAGAAGAAGCATAAGCCAAAGAGAGGATCATTAGCTATACCAAACAATCACAATAAAGAGAGAAACCAAACCAACAAGAAATCATATCAAATAGTCACAATCAAGAGAAGAACCAAACCAACAAAAAATCAAACCGAAAAAGGAGCGATAAAAAAAAAGGAGCAACAACCATATCAAAACAAACCCTTAATATATAATATAAAAGCCCAATAACATACTACTTAACATCTCCCCTAAAATTTCCTAATATTGAAACAACCCCTCAAACTAAAGCTCAAATCAACCAATATCAAAATCAGCAGATATGAACAACCAAAGAAGTAGCACCACGAAACCAAACCAAACCAAATAGAACCAAACAAAACTAAATTATATCAAACCAAACCAAACTAAACTACACCAAACCAAACTAAACTAAGAGAGAAGCAACCACATAGATGAACCACATGAGAGAAGAGCAAACAAATAGAACAATCAATATGGAGAGAAGCAACAAAGCAGATCACTAGAGAGAGAAGCAATCAAACAGAAGAAGCAAAAGAGAGAGCGACAACACAGAAGAAAGCAACCAAAGAGATAGGAGAGACGAACAATTAAATTACCAACCAAATCAGCAAAGAATCACAACAATTGAAATCATGTGAACCAAACCAAAATCAACTCCTTAATACTGATCATAACAAACAAGCAGTTTTTTTTTTAAGTTGTTCTGCAATATCAGATATTTGGGAAGCAGTCTCAGATGAGTATACAGAACCAGAACTAGAGCCAATGGTAGAAGGAGCAGAAGCAACAACATTGGACGATGGTCCCCTAAAATTCTTCTCATGTGCTCTCCCTAATTTCGGACAATGTGTTTTCCAATGTGCTTGAAGAGAATCATCATTAGCACCAGTCATAACAAATAATGACAGGAAAATACGAAAAACACAATAACTGAGACAAAATAAATTAGGGATAATCTGGTGTTGTGCGAGCCCGATTTCTCCCCCTACAGATGTCGTTTCACCGATCCGACTGTTGAAGATGAAGACCTGAATGTTGCGAACCTGCTGTCCAAAAATCAGCCCGATCCAACGGTTAACGAATGCAATCGATGTTTTTGTGAGACTGATTTAACAAAATCGGGAACAGAGTTACTCTTCTCTTTTTTCTTTTGGTGGTTGTCTTTCCTATCAAAACATTCTCTCTCTTCTCTACGGTAGATCCCAAAATCAACCAAAGCTCTTTGATACTATGTTAACAATGAAAAGAGAAAAAAGAGAGACAACCACTCTAGGGTTTCATAATATAGAATGAACCAAACTTTAGTTAATAGGTTACAATGAGTATATATATAAAAGAATAAAAATGTCTAAAATACCCTTACTACTAATATATAATAACATTATCTAACAATTTCAAATAACCTTTAACTGCTTACAGTGTAAAAATGTCATATAGATGTATGAAAATATTCGAAATTTAACTAGTGTATATATTTTTGTGAATATAAGTATTGTTTTTTGAACTTTTTATCATTTTACTATATAAATCTCTCACCCTAACCATAAACGAACTTTATGTTCCATATCTAATTATCATATTATTTAATAATTGTTTTCATTGTATATTTTGATGATATATATATATAAGAGATTAACTTTTATATGTTAAGAGTGGAACTTTCGTAACTCGATAATACATATACATTGATAATATTATTTTTTTCATTACATTCAATCATAACTCGATTTTAAATATTTGTAGAGATATTTTATAAATAAATAATATAATAAAGTGTTATTATTTTATAATTTGATTAGATACATACCTAAAAGAGTTCTATACTATTAATGTGTTGAAATTGATCGCTTTAGAAATTAGTATTTTAACATATACCTAAATTATGACATATAATTGAATATTTGTATAAAATTTGTTTAAATTATGAGTGCATATAAATTAAAAAACTAATTTATATTGTGAATCAATTATAACCTTTAAATTATTAATAATATTGTCATAATTATTTTTAAAGTAATGTATATAATTGATTATGATATACTAATTGTGTAAAACTTTTTACATTATTAATACATAAAAATTAAATTTATTAATTAAATTCAAATATACATTTCATAATTACATGTTTCTAAATTTACAATATAAAATGTTGCCAATATACTTTTCATTAAATTTCTTTCTATTAGTTAAAATTTATATGTGTAAATGTCAATTTACTAAAAAGAGTTTGATTTTTTTAAGTTTGAATCTAATATGGGATAATTGTAAAACGGTTTCATCATTATTAATAATAATGGCCTCTTCTCCCAATTTTTTTCAAAAAGTTAAAATTTATATGAATTTCATCTATAGAGCAAAAGGGTCATTAATAACTAAGTTGAAATCGAGTATGAGATAATCAAAATTAATGAGAGTCATGTAAAGCAAAATGTGTTAAGAAATGTGTGTTGGTGAGAATATCCTTTAATATTATATAACGTGAATAAGTTTTAACTGAATGAATACGTTATATTACAGTGGAGGCTGCTCAAAAGAATATGTTAACAATTTTTCTAGTCTTTACTGATTTACGCTGAATGGGTCTCATAAATGGTTCACCATATGCCATAACATCCTCTTAGTGATTTCCTAATTTGACCAAAAATATGACATTAGCATACGGATATGTAGTTATTTGGGGGCAGCTGCTCCGACTAAGTTGCTTACTTTTGTTTTTGTCATAAATTAATTTTAATTATCTCCTATTATATTTTAACTACTGTCCACATTAAAAAAATATTGAATAATTTTCTAGGTAAAGAATGTAATATACAACCTTGTGAGAGATAAATTATTAATTGATGTGTTATCGTATATAAAGAGAAATATATATTTTTAGATTTAAATGTGTTTTTAATATTTTATATAAGTGTACTTTTTATGGATCCAATATTTCTAAAGTGATTAATTCACTTTAGAGACTAAAATGAATAATTTCAATTAATCAATAACAAATCAAAGATAGATATTATAGGTAAAAATAATCAATCATGAATTTGTTAGAATAACAATGATTGATTTTCTCACTTTATATTTTACTAACTTTAAATAATCTAATTTTTTTTATACAAATATTTATGATATATAACATTATTCAGACTAATCAAAATTTATAGATCTGTAACTAAACGGGAGTATCCATGATTCATCCGAGAATTATCACATTGTTGTTGTGTATAGTGCACATTTAGGAGTATTTACATCTAAACCAATAAAAAAAAACTGCAAATCAATCCAAAAGAATTGAAAACAACACAACATCGAATATTATTCGATAGTTTTGAATTTTTTTTGTAAAAACGCTCATAATTGATTGAATATTAGATTTATTTTTTAAAATCGTCGCATATAAAAATTAATTTTTTTTTATTAGTATGAGATATTGTATTAAACTATTATTTATTTGTTTCAGTTAATTTTTAATAACATTTATTTGTTTAAATTGATATATTTTTATTACTATTTAATATAATTTAAATATAATCAATCTATATTATTCCGTAATATTAATATTTAGTATATTATATATATAATATTTTGCTTCAAATTTTTTATATTAATGTAATTTTATAATATTTTTATCAAAATAATATATTATAAATTATAATTTAGATCAATCGAAAGTTGATCAAATTTAAAGTACATTAATTTGAATTAGACTGAGTTTTCGAAGTTGTTATCTAAATCAAACCTAACTGCAAATATTTTAATATTTGAAATGAATAAACTTTTCTATCCAAACCGCACCTCACATTTTAATATTTGGATTGAATAAATTTTTCTATCTAAACCGCACCTCACGCTGCATTCGTGATTTTGAGATATCAATTTGTTTTTATGAAATGAAAAATCAATATTTTGCATTTTACATTACAATTTATTTATATGTTAAGCTTTATACGTATACTTTCTTTAAAATATTTCATGACCAGATTTTTCTTTCTATTTTAAGATAACCAGTAATTAAGCATTGAATGCTATATACTTCAGACGATTTATATTTGATTTATGCAAAAATCCATTCAACGAATCTATTGAACTGTGATGAACCATTTCTGTAATAAAAAAAATCGATAGCGAGAAACCAAGAGAATCACGTTGTTTTCATTTTGGGGATAGTGTACAATGAACTAGGTTTATCTCGCCTTCTCATACGATTCTTACAACTCTGAGCTTAGTGGACTGCCATAATGAGGCCCCACCTGTTGAACGTAGACAGTTCATATGTGACCAAACGACTAACTAACTAATGGTACAAAGAATTATTACATGCACATAGACCTACGCTAGGAGGGGGGCCTATAGTGTGGATAGCATTATTTATTCATGACCGAAAAGCTGGCATGATTAATAAGCATTTCTTTTCTAAAGAACTGAACAAATCACCTAGCTTAAAACCTAAGTTGTCTTCATTGTGATTGTGAGCACTAAACAGCGAATAACAAATTGTGTTTATGTACAGAAGAGAGCTATCCTCGAGTCACATAGTTGAAACGGACCAAATATTGTGTCAAGTAGGATTTCTATCTAATTGCTCAAACATTAAGGGGATAGCCTAATTTTAAAATGACAAAAAGGAAGTGACAGAGAAGAGATTTTATACTTATAATTTGCACGACATTTTCAGTTAAATAAAGTTTTACAGTGCTCCGGAAAGGGCAATCATAAGGTGAACCGATGACAGCAAACAAAATGTATCAACACTAAAATTTACCAAAATAACGTCATAAACTTTATAAGTAAACTTTTACTCATAAGTAAACTTTTAATTTCCTTTTTTTTTGTTTGTAAATTTACCAAAAAAACGCCATAAACTTTATCATTTAGAATCAAACCCTCTTGAAAGAAAAATGTATGAAAATACCCCAAAAGATGCAATTGCCCGCCTTCCTGCAGGCAAAATAACCCCTACGCTACTATCCCTACCCAACCAACCTATTGCTTTTACCCAGCCTCAGAACAAAAAAAAACACCTGTAAAGCAGGCAGGTTTGAGGCACCTGTAACTTATTGCAATATTTGCAAATGCATGGTTCCAAACAAAACCCACCCTCTTTTTTCCTTCCCAAATCACCAGCCTTCTTTAAAAACAAAAGAGAAGAATGATACTAGCCATCTGCCATAAAAAAAATGTTCAACTTGGATCTATCCATGATACAACCGAACATCAAGCTTCAGATCCGGAGTCAGAAGAACTCGATCCAGCAGAAGCTCCATTCAAGTTAGTGGCATAAGATTCAAAAAATTTGGACAACTTTGGCTGCATGCCTGGGCATAGCTTTAATGTGGTGGTGCCCAGTTTCAAGCACTGCAAAAACACAAAACAAAGAATAAAGTTATACTTTTGACCAACATAAATTGATAAATTTACCCAGATCAAAGTCAATCAGAGCAAATTGTTGCAAAATGCCAAGCATCTAATTTGGTATTATTATTATTATTATTATAACAAATCAATTGAGCCTTGATCGACAGAAAGGGTAGTTTTGAACCCATTTCTTTCAATGAAACCTTTTTTACCTTCAAAATCAAATTTGATTATATTGGATAAATGGCAAAGCTTGGGTGAAGTTTTACTTGTGTTTTTACTGCTGCTCAATCACAAATTAGCATATGGACTGTTTATCCACAAATATAAAAAGAATCATTTTAAGTTTAAATTTAACTAAAAAATTTACCCACTAGACGTGTAATAATTTGTGGAATTGCAAACAACATACAAGGAACAACACCTAATCTTAATCCTTAGATAAATGCATAAAGATTTTAAGCAAATTCCGATTCATTATTCATAATGACCTCAATTAATAGAAAACTATATAAATAAATGTAGATGCTAACCTCCTGATAGAATGCATTGATCTCCTCTTCTGTGAGGCCTTCATCCTCCTCACCAGAATCCTCCTCCTCCCAGCCAAGAGAACGAAGAAATGCAGCTTCTTCTTCGTCAGGAGATGAATATTTCCTCACATCAATCTCGGGAAGTCTGTGAATCTCCACATGGGCATTACCATTCCTAGTCACTTCAGCACGATTTCCAAGATCTTGAGGGCTTGCCGGTGGTTCAACTGTCTCCATATTCACTTCACCAGATTTGTCTGTCGTGGCAGGTGAAACCACGGGGCTAGAATCTGGAAGAACTGAGGAGTTCATCTGAGTTTTCTTCTTGATGAGATTGAAGAAATCATGCCGGCTCTGTGCTTGAGAAGAAGAATGTTTCTTATCCGTAGTAGAACCTACTTTCAGATCCAAAGAAGCTGGCTTACGCTCTGCAGTGGTTTTAACATTATTGGGATTCCTCAAAGGTGCAGAAGCAACAGCTGAAGCAACAGCCACATGATTTCCAGGTCTGCTATTAGAATAACTTGTTGGAGTTGAAGCTTCCTTCGCCGTAGGAGAAACACCGTTTTCCCAAACCACAGATTTAAGATCAGTAAACTTTCCAGATGTCTTTGGAGCATCACCTTTGGCATTTCCATTGCGGACAGAATGATGAACAATATGCATAGCAGAGGGTTGTTGCGGCACACTCTTGGCAGCCATATTCATCTCAGCATTTCTGAGTGTTGTCTTTGGCTTTGATTTGTCAGAAGAATTATTAACCTGAGAAAAAATATCACAAAATCACCAAGGATACAATAAAAATCAACCATCAATGAAACAGAAGACAAAAACAAGCAAGATGCTATAAATATATCAACTTGGAGTAATTCTAACATACGAAGAAAACCAGAAAAACACTTCAATGTCGTTGACAGACTAAGAACAAAAGTAAAGTATCATATTACACAATCCATCGCTAATATAGGAAAGATATACACAACCATCATAATTGCCAACAGTGGTGCAGAAACCAGAGTGAGCATGCAAAATCAGTTTTAAATGATTATAGTGTCTGAAAGACAGGATAGAAACCACAATAAAACATGCAAGTGCTGTTTTCTGTTTGGTGAACTGCGCGTTCATAAACCGATTTAGTACACATTATACATGCAAGAATGCTAAAACAAGAAGCCATTTGACTATCCAAGTGTTCAGCCTCATGATTGAAATTCAGGCTACAAAACCATGCCTAAGAAAGAAAAAAGAGGGATGCAAAAATGCCAATTGTGAGGCATTGATAGAGAGACAGCTAAGAGAGGGTAATAAAATAAACAACTTGCAGCTTCTATATAGACCACTCTAGTCAGTAGTTTAAGCAAAAAGAAGCAATCAAATAAAAGAGACAAACTTTTGAATCATCATGTAGACAGGTTACTAGTCAGTAGTTTGAGCAAAAAGAAGCAATCAAATAAAAGAGACAAACTTTTGAATCATCATGTAGACAGGTTATTTTGCATTTCTCACATGCATTATGCACATAGTGAAAAAATAAACACTGACCAAACTTCATGTTATTAGTTTCTTCGACATTTTGCTCATTCTAAGTCTAATGTCCTCTCAAGAAACCAACCCTCAGTAAAGCACCAATTTTAAAATTTCGGTACTTGTCCAAATTTCCGACTTCAACTCAATTGTTTACCACTAAATAACACTCCATAACAAGAAAGAGGAATGGATCAAACACAAGTGCAAAATAAAATTACGAAATCTTTTGCCCTGGTAAAATCTAAAACAGACCAATTACGCAATTCAAACCTATTAAACAATATTTCAAACGCAATTTACTCACCAAAGCCTTAGGCATTGATGGTGTTACTGGAATCAACTGTCTTGACTGCTTAATAGCAAGTTCCTCAAGCCTCTGGGTGTTGACCGAAACCTAAATTAATATAAACACATTATAAGTTGGTCATGAAAATAAATAAAATCATTACATTTATATAAGAATGATGGAGAAAGTGACAGACAGCTAGCACGATTACCTGAGGAGTTGTCTGAACTCGAGATGGAGTCTGCACTAAAGCTTCAGCCATGTTGAGACCAGCTGATGTACTTGAAAGTACAGACCCAGAGGTTGGAGTAACAGTTTGTTGTGCTGTTAGAGACCCGGTACTACTGCTTCCAATTATAGAAGGTACTTCTGCTAGTGCAGAAGTCCATCCCTCCCCGCCAATCAAAGGTGAACTGCCAACTGGTAGAGATTGACTAGCACTAGCACCCAAACCAGGAGACGAGACTCTGCCTATTTCAGTTGTCCCCAGCCTTTCATCTCCTCCAAGAGATGGAAAATCCTTATCAAAAACAGATTTGTGAAGGCTGCTACTAATACTACCCCCAGAAAGTACATCATTGCCGTTACTCTGGTTGCAGTTCCCACCGGATCTTGTATCTACTGCCCCTCTGTGAGTCACAAGATCACTCTGCTTCCTGGATACCAATGAATGAGAACGCCGCAAAGTATCCCTCTCTATCCTTCCAGAGAAGAGGTCAGCTAATGGTTCAGAACAATTACGATCCCAATGGTCTACAAAATTGGATCTATCTTTATCTCTATCACGGTCCTTATCACGATGATTTCTGTTGAAACTACTATAGGCATGTTTTGCAGAGCCATTGATAGAACCCCTCCGAGAATTTGACGAAAATGTCCGTTCAAGAAACACGGAACGAGGACTATCAAAATCACCAGATGTCTTAGAAGATCTACTCCTTGTGTTATGGGTTACATTAGGAGCATCTACACAACAATGTTAAATAAAACCTATTAATATATGATATTTTACCCTTTCTCATGGAGATAGTTCAATCATATAAACTTATAAACAGATTCCAATAATCTACATTTCTTAGACATATGAATGCACAACATAACAAATAAGATTCTAATTCTGATTCTAATTCTATTATATAAAACAAAGTACAAAATATTCAGAGTTGATTCAAATAAAAGCATTCGAAATACATTTTTAAAAAAACAGGATATCAGAAATTACCGTTACCAGTGTGAGTAGATGAAGATGCAAAATGGTGAGTTGAATTACTAGCCCCACCAGCAACACTTCCAGCACTTCTCAACCATTGTGGAACTAAAGCAGGTTCACTTTTTTCCATAATGAACACTGAACATGATCAGAGTTAACGAACAAAAAAACACCTTCACCAACCCCACCCCTAGAACAACACTGTTATACTCTCAATACTAAACTGCTGATTCAAATTATCACCCCTTCATTATCCACTTTTCAGGAAAACCTAAACACCAAACTGTTCCAAATTAAAACCGGTTACTCTAAAACTAATCAAAGATTCAAGGTCGCAACGACCCGAACAATGCTGAACTAAAATTGTCCCCTTAACAAACCACAAACTTGAAACACAAGACAATGCCGTAAAGGAAAACCCTCTCTACGCTTCCATCTTCAATCACAAAGATGGATTCAAACAAAACCTTGCAAACTCAAAGAAGCATAATCTCTTTTCAAAAAAGTATTGAAAAGAAAATCGATCCCCGCACTAAAAATAGCACGAGTACAGAATCAATGGCGAAACTCTTAACAACAATCGATTCGCAAAACCATTCAAGAATTAAGCAACCAAATTAACGAAGGATGATATCGCCCTAAAAAGGGCGAAAAATACGTCTCGAAAACAGAAACCCTAGAAGTATGCGCACGTGTAATAAAAAAAACTAGTCTCCAAAAAAACCTAGGGTTCCAGAGAGAGAGTGAATTTTGGGGAATTGGAAAGCGAAAGAGAATTAAAAAAGAAAAGGGGAGAAAAATAATAACCCTAGAGTTTTAAAAGTGATTGATTGAAAAGGATTGAGAAACGCAACCGTTTCGATAACCGTCAAACGTGAGAAAGAATGCGTTTCAGAAAGCGAGAAAAGAAGATGAAGAAGCGAAGTGTAAATGAATTATGGAGAGTGCGGTGAATGAGGTTAGTTTTTTTTTTTTTGGAGATATAAAGAAGAAGAGAGAAAGAGAGTGTGGAGAGTGAAAATTAGAAAAATAGGGTTTTGTTTTTGTTTTGGAGAGTGCGATGTGGGTGGGGGGGTGTATGGTAACAACGCGAGCGAGAAGGTAGTACAATTTTCTGTTAGTTTGGGTTGGGATACTTCAGACTCAGAATGAAACGTATGAAGAACAAACACCCTCTTCTCTAATATGCATACAAATATTATTATATTTTTATTTTTATTTTGTCGAAATAATATATGTGTAATGTGTGTGAGCGTGTTTTTTTATTATTATTATCTCTATCTTATTATTATTCCGATTTTTTCTTAGCTGCGCCTCTAAAATTCTAACCCTGAATTTCTATGAACCTTCGGGTTGTTGAAAAAACCATTTGTTTGTTTGTTACATTGTGATCCACTTTTCCTGAAACCGTAAAATTGGGTGTACGGTTGTGATATTTCTTGACCACGGATGGACGGTTGGGGTGAGAAGTATGCTAGCAAAATTTCTCGCGCTCCTCTTTTTTTTATCACGTAGGAAGAAAAAATAACAAGAAACCAAATTCAACTATCATGCATTCTAATTGTCTAATTAATGAATAGGCAATAGGGCAAAGAGATGGGTATGGTGGACAAGCACTCCATATTCTCCACCAACTTATATTTTGTGTCCTTTATTTCATTATCTCCATAAGTTAGTTGAAATATAAACAACCAATGTTGAGATTAATATTTTTAAATGTTAATAATTATAGTTTGGATTTTGTGTGATTTAATAAAAATTTAATTATCTTGTATTGTATAATTGATATTGTTGAAATACAATGGACAAATATACAGTGTAGTTAGAGCTCTCAAAACGAAATAAGCGACTATTTAACGAGCTACTTGTTTTATCGGACTAAGCTAAAAGAATCTCTTTTTTAAAAACAGTCTTATAAATACTATTTGAGTTCCGTAGATTTTTTACTTTCGCGATAACCTGTCATTTAACAATTTTTAAATTTTTATTTATATTTGATAAAATTAAGTATTGTAATTTTCATATAAAAAATTATTTAACTTTTTTATACATTGTAACATTTTTTTTAAAATATTATAAACATTATTTTAAATATAATATTAAAGTTCTTAACATTTAAAAAATTATGTTTATACAATATTTTTTCATGTCATGCGAATGTGTGGGTAGCCCTAAACCTGATCGGACTAGTTTGCCATGAACGTACATACTATTTAAGGTGGGGTTTAAAATACAAGTTTTAATTTTTAGAACCAAAACCTTATATTTTATTGGAGTTTTTTATATTGACTCGTTCGAACTGTCCCATTTTGACGGCTCTAAGTGCATCAACAATAAAGTTTATTATATTTAAAGAGATACAATTTCTCTCTAAATTTAACTATCTCTACATTTGTATTTGTAGAATTGTACTATTGTTGTAAGGGATTCACACACAAACAATTAAGAGAGTTTATAGATGGTGTATTGCATATAGGTCAAAGTATAGATTTCATGTAGTTTGAAAGTTTAATTATATAATGATATTTCTAAAACCAATATGTCATGTGATATTAAGTAATACAATACTACATACAATTTATCCAATTAGTCATTGAGCCTCAAGAATGCAAAAAAAGTTATGAATCAATTTCGTTGAGACGTAAAAGTTATGAATCTATTAATGTGGGGAAACTTGAGTGCAATATATTCTAAAGTGTCGTGTTTCTATAAGATATCACTAAATTATAAGTTAAGGTTGCAATATGTACAAAAATATTTGGAAACAGTGATAATATTGTTAAAACCAACTATTGTTAAAACTAACTATTAATAATGAAGCTCCCTTTTATGATGTGATATGGTCTGATTGTTGTTGATAATAATATGACTAAATTTATTTAGATTTAAATATATTTAAGATTCAAAATAAAATATTATTATAATATATAATTTATAATATATTTAAATTTTATTTTTTATTGTAGGGATTTTTTATATGTTTTAAAATCACTATTTAGCTTTATATAGAAACCATGAATAAAAATTTAAAAAATTATATTTCTTCGTAAAAGATTGATTTTCTCTACATACAATAAATGTAGTATATTTTTGTAAATATAAAAACATACATACAATAAATCTAGTATATTTTTGTAAATATAAAAACATACCAAATATCATGACGAGCCAATATTCATACTCATATGTGTGAAGAAGATAAAGAATAAACAAATAAGAAAAAAAACAAAATGCATTTTGGTTTAATATAAAAACATACAAAATATTATCAGTAGTACTACGAGTCAACATTCAAACTCATATGTATGAAGAAGAAAAATAATAAACAAAGATGAGAAAAAAAATGCATCTTGGTATATAACCAACAACTTATCACTATATTTGTATGTGTTACATAAAATGTGTTCAAATGTTATATGAAAATGTAGATTAACAACAACTACATACTATATTTTAATGGATTACTTCAAATACGTTCTTGTGTTACATGAAATTTGCTCACCTGAAGGCATAGATAAAAATAACAAAGATATAAAGAAGGTGAAGATGGATTCTGATTAAGTAAATATATTTAGTCAACGAATAGTGTTGAGAATAATGTGTTTAAGTATATTTAAAAAGATTTATTTATATTTATATTTAAATATATTTAAAAGCTATCTATAAAAAAACAATTTTCATTACAAATATTGGAGGAATTATGATCGCACAATATTCCAAAGTCTCACATTCCTATTCCATAAAATACCACTAAAGTTTAAGTTGGTGATTGTAATATACAAAAACTGATCATGCTACGAAAATAATATTGTTGAAATAAATTGTCATGAAAAAAAATAAAACCTCTTCATTTCTAATCTAATATGTTATGATATTTGAGTTGCAACAAGGATCAACAAGTCATGCACACCAACCTTTCTCTTGAAAGTCGTAAGTCAATCTCTTAGTATGGTGAGATGGAGTGTTTGGGTAACTGGGTTCTTGAGTGAAAATATTGAATATGCTTAAATACATGATCCATATATGTATTTAGGCTCTTTTTAGATTTAGTCTTTGTATATTTTTGTTGTTTGTTTCTAGTTGATCAAGGTAAGTGTTCAGACATGGTAATTAAATTTAAAATTATAAGTGATTTAGATCAATCAAATAATCAAATAAGTTGATCACAAAACTACACTCGATTAGTATAAATAGGTTAATTGATTAAGATGTCTAATAAATGTTTTTTATCGAAATGTAATTATTGTAATCCAAAAAATGTTAAATTGATTATATAATATGGTGTGTGTTGATATGTTACAATTGATTTTATTGAAAGAAAAAAAAAACATTACTTTCAATTATTGTTATGTTTTGAAAGATGTTGATTTTAAAAGTCTTAGAATCCTAACTCAACCTTGAGCGTGAGTTTGTTATTTTTGTTACGTTAAAAATATGGAATCAATGAAATACATATAAAATATATGACTTTAAATACTAAAGTCAATGAGATCAAATGCTTCTAAGATCTTCATTTGAAGAAAAATAAAATCTATAATAATTTTTATCAAGAGAGTTCAAATATCAATGACTACTCAATTTTCAAATTGATGACAACTAAGTGTGAAAATCAACAACTTTCTAAGGATTATCACCCTTAAAGTAAACCAAACACTTGTGGAGATGATTTTTGCATCCTTGTAACTCAACCTTGTATTTATATTGACCACATTTTCAAAGGACGTCATTACTTTAAATGATACAATTAAGAAAATAAATTAAACAAGTAAATGAGATACCAATTACTTGTAAAACCTACTTTTTAAGTCAAAGTTTGGACACCTAATGGCAATATAGACACAATTAATTTGTGGTAGCCATGTGAGGTCGATAAAGAAAAATTTATGATACTAATTAGAATTATAGAGACATCCGATATCACAATGTCAACCATTGAGATATGAGTATTATGATACTAATTAATATTTTTAAATTTTATTCAAATTCAAATGAGAATATTAATTTTACTAACGAAAAATACATTAATTTTAAGGTTGATTTTATTTTCCAGACGTGAATAACATATTTGTTTCCTAAAGAGGAACAACATGTGAACACTTTTCTATATATCTGTATTATTTAACTTTATAGTGAAACAATGATAAATAATAAACTTAATAATATAATATTTTTGGAGCAAATTAAAATTCTTATTAAAATTCATCTCATAACTTAAAATGTTGTTTCTGAATAAGAGTATCTTAAAGCAATAATAGTGATAAGATTAATCAATGTTATAATTAAAAGAGTTGTACTATTTGGTGCGATACAAGGAAGAGAAGAGATAAAAATAGGAGTTTTGATAAATATTAGAGTACACAAATGTTTATAATACCTCATATATGTTCTATAATTATTTTTATAGGCATTCTATGACTAGTTCTCATCGCAGGATTTAATATAAATTTATCCTTAATTTTGTTTTTATCCTCTTCTTTTCGGTTTAGCTTTTTAATTTTTTATGGGTTAAATATTTGTCCACGTTTTTGTTTTATTTGAATCTATTTTTCGCATATAAAAAATAAAAATAAAATCCACCGGAGCTATCAGAGCAATGCGTTGGTTTGGTCGTCCATGTGGCAATGTCACCGCGTTTTTTCATCCCTGTTCAACTTCGTTTACCACTCTTACTTCCCTTTCTTTATTCACCACCTTGCTCACCCCGTTTACTATCTCAATCTTTTCGTTTCTCACTGCTGAAATACCCATATTAGAAACATTCAACACCATTCTCCCTCTAACTTCCTTCAATTATCTCTTTCTATATCATTCTACAAACCCATACATGGATCAACGTTTATTTCTCCACGCATCTGATTTTCGTTTATAGCAACTTAACCAACGCCATGGATACTAAGAAGCTTCGAAGAAAACCAAAACTCGAACGCCGTAATGCTATCAAGTACTTCGATTACGACGCTGGACCGTCTTCATCTTCGTTCGATGACTCTTCTGGTTCGCTCTACACTCGTTCCATGGAGTTATACGATCGTTCCAGCTTCCGTATTGAAGGAGTCGAAGGAGAATTGGATCGAATTTGTATGAGGTTAGGGCTTTCTGGACCAGAAGATTTTG